>NW_027488365.1:27575757-27878787 GCF_051014445.1 Colletes latitarsis | reverse complement strand
CATCCCCGCTAGAACCGTCGCCGCCTCATGTGACATGGTCCGATACCCGCGGACGACCCTGAGCGCCATGCGCCTCTGCACCCGACGCAGCATAGTCATGCTGCGCCGGGAGGCAGCCAGGTCGTCCGCCCAGACGGGGGCCCCGTATAGGGCCACCGACTGGACCATTGCCACATAGAGGCGACGAACTCGGCCCGCCGGGCCACCCAGGTTGGGCAGGATCCGGCCCAGAGCCGCAACCATCCTTTCCAACCGGGGGACCAGGCAGCGGAAATGCTCCTCGAAACGCCAGTGGCTATCGAGGATCATCCCTAGATACCTGATCTGGGGCTTCACCTCGATGTCAGCCCCACCCACCCGGATCAGAGGGGGTGGCGGATCCTGCCGAGGTGAATGAAACGCAATCACCTCGGTCTTATGGACCGCCACCGTCATCCCCATCCCCCTGATCCGGTCGACGACGCGTTGCGACCCCTCCTCCGCGCGACGCATGGCCCTCCCCCAGTGCGCCCCGACGGCCAGCACCAGTGTGTCATCCGCATAACATACCGTGCTGACGCCGTCGGGGAGGCCGGCCCGCAACACCGAGTCGTACGCGATGTTCCACAGGAGTGGCCCGAGGACCGACCCCTGCGGAACACCGCAGTACACCTCCCTCCGCATATCACCATCCCGGCCCGGATACTCGATCCACCTGCCGCGGAGATAATCCCCGACGACCGCCCTGAGACAAGGGGGGACCCGATGATATTCGAGTCCCCTCCTTATCTCTTCCCAGGGGAGGGTGTTAAAGGCATTGGCAATATCCAAGGATACTGCCAATGCCACCCCTCCCCGGGAGACGGCCGCCCCCGAGAGGGCCCTCACACGACCTATCGCGTCGATAGTCGATCGGCCCCCCCGGAAACCGAACTGGCAGTCGGCCAGACCGGGATCACCCCGCGACAGGTGCTCGACGAGGCGGGCAGCAATCACCCGCTCGAAGAGCTTGCCCACCTCGTCGAGGAGACAAATGGGCCGGTATGCGGAGGGAGACTCCGCGGGCCGACCCTCCTTCCGGCGGAGGACCATCCTCGCCACCTTCCAACTGGGGGGGAATCGCCCGTCCCTCAGGCAGCGGTCGAACAACCGCCTGAGGTCGGCCCCAAGGACGCCCTGGGTCAAGACCCAAACCCGGCCGGGCACACCATCCGGACCCGGGGTCGTGTTACGAACCCCGAGCCGTCTGATGGCCGCTGCCAGCTCCTCCTGCGTGACCCCCAGCTCGGCCGTCCACTCCACTGGGACAGCCGCCGCCGCCGGAGGACGCGGTCCCCTCTCCCCAATTGGGAAGAGTGTATTGACCACGTCCTCCAGCAGCCGGGGGTCAAGACCCTCGGTGACGGGGGGCGCCCACGGGCGGAGCTTATTCAGCACCACCTTATATGGGCGCCCCCATGGATCGTCATCAAGGGTCTGGAGGAGCTCCTTCCATGCCCGGGTCTTGGCCCGTTTGATGGCGACCTGCAGAGCAACCCGCGCCACGCGGTATGCTCCATACAGGTCATCAGCTGCCCTCACTCGCGCCACGCCGTCGCCTGTACGTTGACGACGGCGCGCGCGGGTGTACTGGCGTCGGGCTCGGACAGTCGCGACTCGCAACTCCGCGATCGCGTCCGACCACCAGTACACCGCCCGGCGAGGAGAAGCCCGCCCGACCCGAGGCATCGCCGCGTCGCAAATACCCGCGACCAATGCTCCGAGCCGGGCGACCTCCTCCTCTATGCTCGGCAACTCGGCCGCTCCCTGCGGCCAAGTTGCAGCGAGGGCAGCTGCCATCAGGGCGTCCTTGTCCAGGCGCCGAAGCGCCCAGCGGCGTGGTGGGGTGCCACGCAGGCGGCCGTGTCGGGATGCACTCGCGGCGGCAGAGACCTCCATCCGGATGTACCGGTGATCGGAGAGTGTCTCTGCCCCCGCGACCACGTGCCAACCCGACACCATGCGCACGGCGTTGGGGGTCGCGAATCCAACATCCACGATGGACCCCCCATATCGCCGCACGCATGTGTGCTCCGACCCCCGGTTCAATACCCGGAGGTCGAGCCCCGCCGCCCAATCGCCCAGGATCCCGCCGCCAACGGAGGTCCTGGGGGATCCCCAAGCCACCGACTTGGCATTAAAATCCCCCAGGACCAGCACCGGCCGGGCCGCGTAGCGCTGCACGCATGCCGCGACCTCGGCCAAGTACAGCTCGAACGCAGCGTGACCGCTACGGGGCCAAATGTAGCACCCCACCACAGCGACTCCCCCCCAGTCCACGGCGACGAATCCCCGACCGCGCTCCAACAAGGAGAACGGTGGGGACCCGTCGCCCCCTCCCCATACCGTCGCCACCAAGCCGTCCGCGTCGCCCACCCAATGAGGGTGATCAGGGACGCGGTACGGCTCGGCGGCGACCGCCAGGCCAACCCCCCACTCCGCGAGGACTTGGGACATCAAGTCCTGTGCCGCGCGGCAGTGGTTGAGGTTGGCCTGGAGGAGGAGGCGGGGCGGCATTAATTAATGGCCGCGCCAGCCTCCTCCCGGCCGTCCGTCCCCGTAGCACCGTCCACCTCCATGGAGGACGATGCCACCGCCCTCGGCACCGGAGCCGGTGCAGCCCGCCTCTTCCTCTCCTTCCGGGAGGGGGGGGGAGCACTTCTTGCTCCCCACCCTGTGATCGGCTGGCCTCCCCATGTCCGCACACAGCGGGCAGTGGGGGGCCGCCGAGCACTGGCTCGCACGGTGCTCTTTGGCACCGCAGCGGTAACACTGACCGCTGCGGTCCACCGGCGAGGTGCACCACTGCCTCACGTGCCCCAATTCGAGGCAGCGGTGACACTGGAGCGGGCGCGGCGCGAGGATTTCCACTCGCGCCGAAACCCACCCCACCAACACCCTCCCGGATTCCGCCACCTTACGGGCGGCGGAGAGGGGGCACCGGGCCCACACCGACCCGAGGCCGGAGGGCGACCTGCGGATCTCTCCGATCCGCAGGTCCTCCACAGGACAGTCCCCCGCCCTCGCAAGGGCACGGGACACATCCTGTGCGCTGACCGAGTCGTCCAGCCCACAAACGCGCATCTCCGTGCGCTTCGTGGGCCGGGCGACCCGGACACCTCGCTCGCCCAGCTGCTCCCGGAGCCTCTGGGCGAGACGATCCACCTTCGCGCCGCCTTCTGCACCGGGGATCTCCAGCAAGAGACCCCCGGTCACGGCCCTCTTCGCCCTCACGGAGGCGATGCCCAGCTCTTCCGGGAGATATTCTCCCTGGCGAGCCGCATCGCCTCCGCGAGGGTCAGGTCGCCCCCCTGCGCAACGGTCAGCGTCACCGCTGCCGTTTTTGGGGGACGACCTGGTCGTGCCTTCCCGACCTTCGCGGCCTTTACCTTGGCCGCCGCCGGCGGAGGCGGAGGCTGCGGTTGCGAGGCCTTCCTCGCCGCCCGCTTCGCCTTCCGCCCCACCACCTCACTCCACGCCACCCCCCCTTGGGAGGGTGCTGTGGAGGACGCGACCACCGCGACCACGGGTACACCACCCCCCTTGGGGGTCGCGACCCGGGGCCCTGGTGCCGCAACGCTGGGCGGAGCCTTCACTCCGCCCTTCTTTGCCTTCCCCGACTGTACCGGAACAGGTCGGGGAGGCACCGCCTTCCTGCTGACCGCTCTTCCGGCGAGGAGCTCCTCCCGGAAGGCGGCCACCTTGCCATCAATCATGTCCCCAATCCTCCTCAGAAGATCGTCTTCTGAGGAGGACGGGGACTTCTTCACGGGCGGAGTGCGGGTGGAGAGGCCCGCGGTGCCCCGCACCACTGCCGCCGCACTCCGCTTATTTACCTCCGCCGAGGGACGCGGCGGTGGAGGAGGAGGGAGGATGGGAGGGAGGGCCGCGCTGTTCCACAGCGCCTCTGCCCTCCTCCTCCCCTGTCGCTCCTCCTCCAACAGGAGCTGCAGACGGGCGTTCCGCCCTCTGAGCTCCCGCGCCGCCTCCCTCATTTCCTCCGCCGCGGCCTTCAGGGCCTCCGCGCCACCGCTTTTCTGCCCCTTAAAGGCGCAGGCAGCGGCGACTTTCTCCACCCGCCTCAGGGACGAGGAGATCCTCTCCGATATCTCCTCGATCACCTCGTCCCTGAGGCAACTCAGCCTCACCGACGGGCTCATCGCCCCGCCCACCTCGACGACGGCCTGCCCCGTCCTCTTCCTCTTAGAGCCTATATGGCTCGTGCTGGAGGAGAAGGACGAGACCGACGCCGTCTCGTCGTCCTCCTCCACCCTCCACGAAGCCGGACCTGGCGCTGAGTGGGGCGCAAGCGCCGCCACCCTAACCCCAACCCCGTCTCCGTCCTCCCTAACCGACAAAACCCACCCCATCCCCATTTTATTTTCTGTGTCCATAATAATCCCACGAGATGGTCGGAAATAAAGGTCCACCCGGGTAAGCCTAATACTCCGGGGGTTCGGCAGGTTCCCCGGAGGTGGTCGCTTGGGAATGGGCCTTCTCCCCCAACCATGCATCCCATCGCCGCGCACCATAGCTTAGGATTGGAGGGCGATTTTATAGAGTCGCCATACTCGTGGCCCAGGCGGTTAAGCCAAGACCCCCGTTCCTCCTGCCATCACGTACCATTCACAAAACCAATAGGGAATTGTGAATGGGTCGCAGTGACGACCAACAGGAGGCTTACGGTGTGTGTATGACTCGGGTACCCCGGGTTCGTTAAGCCCGTACTGCAGCTGAAAGGCTGCAGCCCCTGAGGGCATCAGGCTCATACTTTCGCATATTTCTCATACTTGTTGACCAGATCCTGGGCTCTTTCTGGTTTGGATCACGTAGCAATGTGGTACCACACTGAAACAGACCATGAAACATGGTTTCGATCAATATTGTAGAGGATAACACATGTTAGGTCTAGGTTAGGCCTTGGATTTGCCCTTATCAGACTCATACTTTCGCATTCTTCACATGCTTCTTGAACAGAACCCGGGTATTTTTCTGGTTTGGATCACGTGGTAATATGTTACCACACTGAAACAGACCATTAAACCTGGTTTCCACCAATATTTTAGAGGATAACGGATGGTAGGTCTATGTTAGGTCTGGGATTTGCTCCCATCAGGCTCATACTTTCGCATATTTCTCATACTTGATGGCCAGTTTCTGGGCTTTTTCTGGTTTGGATCACGTTGTAATGTGGTACCACACTGAAACAGTCAATTCAACCTGGTCTCGATAAATATTTTAGAGGATAACGCATGTTAAGTCTGGGTTAGGTCTAGGATTTGCCCTCATCATGCTCATATTTTCGCATTTTTCGCATACTCGTTGACCAGATCCTGGCCTTTTTCTGGTTTGGGTCACGTAGTAATGTGGTACCACACTGAAACAGTCCATTAAACCTGGTTTCGATCAATGTTTTAGAGGATAACGCATGTTAGGTCTAGGTTAGGCCTTGGATTTGCCCTTATCAGACTCATACTTTCGCATTCTTCACATGCTTGTTGAACAGATCCCGGGTTTTTTCTGGTTTGGATCACGTGGTAATGTGTTACCACACTGAAACAGACCATTAAACCTGTTTTGGATCAATATTTTTGAGGATAACGCATGGTAGGTCTAGGTTAGGTCAGGGATTTGCACTCATCAGGCTCATACTTTCTCATATTTCTCATACTTGATGGCCAGATTTTGGGCCTTTTTTGGTTTCGATCACGTAGTAATGCGGTACCACACTGAAACAGTCAATTAAACCTGGTTTCGATCAATGTTTTAGAGGATAACGCATGTTAGGTCTAGGTTAGGCCTTGGATTTGCCCTCATCAGTCTCATACTTCCCCATTCTTCACATACTTCTTCAACAGATGCTTGGTTTTTTCCGGTTTGGATCACATACTAGTGTGGTACCACACTGATACAGTCGATTAAACATGGTTTTGATCAATATTTTAGAGGATAACACATATTAGGTCTAGGTTGGGTCTGGGATTTGCTTTCATCATGCTCATATTTTCGCATTTTTCGCATACTCGTTGACCAGATCCTGGCCTTTTTCTGGTTTGGGTCACGTAGTAATGTGGTACCACACTGAAACAGTCCATTAAACCTGGTTTCGATCAATGTTTTAGAGGATAACGCATGTTAGGTCTAGGTTAGGCCTTGGATTTGCCCTTATCAGACTCATACTTTCGCATTCTTCACATGCTTGTTGAACAGATCCCGGATTTTTTCTGGTTTGGATCACGTGGTAATGTGTTACCACACTGAAACAGACCATTAAACCTGTTTTGGATCAATATTTTTGAGGATAACGCATGGTAGGTCTAGGTTAGGTCAGGGATTTGCACTCATCAGGCTCATACTTTCTCATATTTCTCATACTTGATGGCCAGATTTTGGGCCTTTTTTGGTTTCGATCACGTAGTAATGCGGTACCACACTGAAACAGTCAATTAAACCTGGTTTCGATCAATGTTTTAGAGGATAACGCATGTTAGGTCTAGGTTAGGCCTTGGATTTGCCCTCATCAGTCTCATACTTCCCCATTCTTCACATACTTCTTCAACAGATGCTTGGTTTTTTCCGGTTTGGATCACATACTAGTGTGGTACCACACTGATACAGTCGATTAAACATGGTTTTGATCAATATTTTAGAGGATAACACATATTAGGTCTAGGTTGGGTCTGGGATTTGCTTTCATCAGGCTCATACTTTCGCATATTTATCATACTTGATTGCCAGATTGTGGGCATTTTTTGGTTCGGATCACGCAGTAATGTGGTACCACACTGAAACAGTCCATTAAACCTGGTTTCGATCAATATTTTAGAGGATAACGCATGGTAGGTCTGGGTTAGGTCTAGGATTTGCCGTCATCAGGCTCATATTTTCCCATTTCTCGCATACTCGTTGACCAGATCCTGGGTTTTTTCTGGTGTGGATCACGTGGTAATGTGGTACCACACTGAAACAGTCAATTAAACCTAGTCGGGGTCAACATTTCAATGGATAACGCATGTTAGAACTGGGATAGGTCTGTGATTTGCCTTCATGAGGCTAATACATTCGCATATTTCTCATATTTGTTGGCCAGGTCCTGGGCTTTTACTGGTTTGGATCACGTAGTAATGTGGTACCACACTGATACAGTCGATTAAACATGGTTTTGATCAATATTTTAGAGGATAACACATATTAGGTCTAGGTTGGGTCTGGGATTTGCTTTCATCATGCTCATATTTTCGCATTTTTCGCATACTCGTTGACCAGATCCTGGCCTTTTTCTGGTTTGGGTCACGTAGTGATGTGGTACCACACTGAAACAGTCCATTAAACCTGGTTTCGATCAATGTTTTAGAGGATAACGCATGTTAGGTCTAGGTTAGGCCTTGGATTTGCCCTTATCAGACTCATACTTTCGCATTCTTCACATGCTTGTTGAACAGATCCCGGGTATTTTTCTGGTTTGGATCACGTGGTAATATGTTACCACACTGAAACAGACCATTAAACCTGGTTTCCACCAATATTTTAGAGGATAACGGATGGTAGGTCTATGTTAGGTCTGGGATTTGCTCCCATCATGCTCATACTTTCGCATATTTCTCATACTTGATGGCCAGTTTCTGGGCTTTTTCTGGTTTGGATCACGTTGTAATGTGGTACCACACTGAAACAGTCAATTCAACCTGGTCTCGATAAATATTTTAGAGGATAACGCATGTTAAGTCTGGGTTAGGTCTAGGATTTGCCCTCATCATGCTCATATTTTCGCATTTTTCGCATACTCGTTGACCAGATCCTGGCCTTTTTCTGGTTTGGGTCACGTAGTAATGTGGTACCACACTGAAACAGTCCATTAAACCTGGTTTCGATCAATGTTTTAGAGGATAACGCATGTTAGGTCTAGGTTAGGCCTTGGATTTGCCCTTATCAGACTCATACTTTCGCATTCTTCACATGCTTGTTGAACAGATCCCGGGTTTTTTCTGGTTTGGATCACGTGGTAATGTGTTACCACACTGAAACAGACCATTAAACCTGTTTTGGATCAATATTTTTGAGGATAACGCATGGTAGGTCTAGGTTAGGTCAGGGATTTGCACTCATCAGGCTCATACTTTCTCATATTTCTCATACTTGATGGCCAGATTTTGGGCCTTTTTTGGTTTCGATCACGTAGTAATGCGGTACCACACTGAAACAGTCAATTAAACCTGGTTTCGATCAATGTTTTAGAGGATAACGCATGTTAGGTCTAGGTTAGGCCTTGGATTTGCCCTCATCAGTCTCATACTTCCCCATTCTTCACATACTTCTTCAACAGATGCTTGGTTTTTTCCGGTTTGGATCACATACTAGTGTGGTACCACACTGATACAGTCGATTAAACATGGTTTTGATCAATATTTTAGAGGATAACACATATTAGGTCTAGGTTGGGTCTGGGATTTGCTTTCATCATGCTCATATTTTCGCATTTTTCGCATACTCGTTGACCAGATCCTGGCCTTTTTCTGGTTTGGGTCACGTAGTGATGTGGTACCACACTGAAACAGTCCATTAAACCTGGTTTCGATCAATGTTTTAGAGGATAACGCATGTTAGGTCTAGGTTAGGCCTTGGATTTGCCCTTATCAGACTCATACTTTCGCATTCTTCACATGCTTGTTGAACAGATCCCGGGTATTTTTCTGGTTTGGATCACGTGGTAATATGTTACCACACTGAAACAGACCATTAAACCTGGTTTCCACCAATATTTTAGAGGATAACGGATGGTAGGTCTATGTTAGGTCTGGGATTTGCTCCCATCAGGCTCATACTTTCGCATATTTCTCATACTTGATGGCCAGTTTCTGGGCTTTTTCTGGTTTGGATCACGTTGTAATGTGGTACCACACTGAAACAGTCAATTCAACCTGGTCTCGATAAATATTTTAGAGGATAACGCATGTTAAGTCTGGGTTAGGTCTAGGATTTGCCCTCATCATGCTCATATTTTCGCATTTTTCGCATACTCGTTGACCAGATCCTGGCCTTTTTCTGGTTTGGGTCACGTAGTAATGTGGTACCACACTGAAACAGTCCATTAAACCTGGTTTCGATCAATGTTTTAGAGGATAACGCATGTTAGGTCTAGGTTAGGCCTTGGATTTGCCCTTATCAGACTCATACTTTCGCATTCTTCACATGCTTGTTGAACAGATCCCGGGTTTTTTCTGGTTTGGATCACGTGGTAATGTGTTACCACACTGAAACAGACCATTAAACCTGTTTTGGATCAATATTTTTGAGGATAACGCATGGTAGGTCTAGGTTAGGTCAGGGATTTGCACTCATCAGGCTCATACTTTCTCATATTTCTCATACTTGATGGCCAGATTTTGGGCCTTTTTTGGTTTCGATCACGTAGTAATGCGGTACCACACTGAAACAGTCAACTAAACCTGGTTTCGATCAATGTTTTAGAGGATAACGCATGTTAGGTCTAGGTTAGGCCTTGGATTTGCCCTCATCAGTCTCATACTTCCCCATTCTTCACATACTTCTTCAACAGATGCTTGGTTTTTTCCGGTTTGGATCACATACTAGTGTGGTACCACACTGATACAGTCGATTAAACATGGTTTTGATCAATATTTTAGAGGATAACACATATTAGGTCTAGGTTGGGTCTGGGATTTGCTTTCATCATGCTCATATTTTCGCATTTTTCGCATACTCGTTGACCAGATCCTGGCCTTTTTCTGGTTTGGGTCACGTAGTAATGTGGTACCACACTGAAACAGTCCATTAAACCTGGTTTCGATCAATGTTTTAGAGGATAACGCATGTTAGGTCTAGGTTAGGCCTTGGATTTGCCCTTATCAGACTCATACTTTCGCATTCTTCACATGCTTGTTGAACAGATCCCGGATTTTTTCTGGTTTGGATCACGTGGTAATGTGTTACCACACTGAAACAGACCATTAAACCTGTTTTGGATCAATATTTTTGAGGATAACGCATGGTAGGTCTAGGTTAGGTCAGGGATTTGCACTCATCAGGCTCATACTTTCTCATATTTCTCATACTTGATGGCCAGATTTTGGGCCTTTTTTGGTTTCGATCACGTAGTAATGCGGTACCACACTGAAACAGTCAATTAAACCTGGTTTCGATCAATGTTTTAGAGGATAACGCATGTTAGGTCTAGGTTAGGCCTTGGATTTGCCCTCATCAGTCTCATACTTCCCCATTCTTCACATACTTCTTCAACAGATGCTTGGTTTTTTCCGGTTTGGATCACATACTAGTGTGGTACCACACTGATACAGTCGATTAAACATGGTTTTGATCAATATTTTAGAGGATAACACATATTAGGTCTAGGTTGGGTCTGGGATTTGCTTTCATCAGGCTCATACTTTCGCATATTTATCATACTTGATTGCCAGATTGTGGGCATTTTTTGGTTCGGATCACGCAGTAATGTGGTACCACACTGAAACAGTCCATTAAACCTGGTTTCGATCAATATTTTAGAGGATAACGCATGGTAGGTCTGGGTTAGGTCTAGGATTTGCCGTCATCAGGCTCATATTTTCCCATTTCTCGCATACTCGTTGACCAGATCCTGGGTTTTTTCTGGTGTGGATCACGTGGTAATGTGGTACCACACTGAAACAGTCAATTAAACCTAGTCGGGGTCAACATTTCAATGGATAACGCATGTTAGAACTGGGATAGGTCTGTGATTTGCCTTCATGAGGCTAATACATTCGCATATTTCTCATATTTGTTGGCCAGGTCCTGGGCTTTTACTGGTTTGGATCACGTAGTAATGTGGTACCACACTGAAACAGTCGATTAAACATGGTTTTGATCAATATTTTAGAGGATAACACATATTAGGTCTAGGTTAGGTCTGGGATTTGCACTCATCAGGGTCATACTTTCGCATTCTTCACATACTTGTTGAACAGAACCCGGGTTTTTTCTGGTTTGGATCAGGTAGCAATGTGGTACCACACTGAAACAGTCCATTAAACCTGGTTTCGATCAATATTTTAGAGGATAACGCATGTTAGATCTGGGTTAGGTCTGTGATTTGCCTTCATGAGGCTAATACTTTCGCATATTTCTCATATTTGTTGGCCAGGTCCTGGGCTTTTACTGGTTTGGATCACGTAGTAATGTGGTACCACACTGAAACAGTCGATTAAACATGGGTTTGATCAATATTTTAGAGGATAACACATATTAGGTCTAGGTTAGGTCTGGGATTTGCCCTCATCAGGCTCACACGTTCGCATTCTTCACATACCTGGTGAACAGATCCAGAGTTTTTTCTGGTTTGTATCACGTGGTAATGTGGTACCACACAGAAGCAGTCAATTAAACCTAGTCTGGGTCAACATTTCAAAGTATAACTCATGATGGGTCTAGGTTAAGTCTCGGATTTGCTCTCATCAGGCTTATACTTTCGCATATTTCTCATACTTGATGGCAAGATCCTGGCCTTTTTCTGGTTTGGATCACGTAGTAATGTGGTACCATACTGAAACAGTCGACGAAACCTGGTCTCGGTCAATATTTTAGTGGATAACGCATGTTAGGTCTAGGTTAGGTCTGGGATTTGCTCTCATCAGGCTCATACTTTCGCATATTTCTCATACTTGATGGCCGGATTCTGGTCTTTTTCTGGTTTCGATCACGTAGTAATGCGGTACCACACCGAAACAGTCCATTAAACCTGGTTTCGATCAATGTTTTAGAGGATAACGCATGTTAGGTCTAGGTTCGGCCTTGGATTTGCCCTAATCAGTCTCACACTTTCGCATTCTTCTCATACTTGTTGAACAGATCCCGGGTTTTTTCTGGTTTGGATCACATGGTAATGTGTTACCACACTGAAACAGAACATTAAACCTGGTTTCGATCAATATTTGTGAGGATAACGCATGTTAGGTCTAGGTTAGATCTGGGATTTGCACTCATCAGGCTCATAGTTTCGCATTCTTCACATACTTGTTGAACAGATCCCGGGTTTTTTCTGGTTTGGATCACGTGGAAATGTGTTACCACACTGAAACAGACCATTAAACCTGGTTTCGATCATTGTTTTAGAGGATAACGCATGTTAGGTCTAGGTTAGGTCTGGGATTTGCTCTCATCAGGCTCATACTTTCGCATATTTCTCATACTTGATGGCCGGATTCTGGTCTTTTTCTGGTTTCGATCACGTAGTATTGCGGTACCACACCGAAACAGTCCATTAAACCTGGTTTCGATCAATGTTTTAGAGGATAACGCATGTTAGGTCTAGGTTTGGCCTTGGATTTGCCCTCATCAGTCTCATACTTCCCCAATCTTCACATACTTCTTCAACAGATGCTTGGTTTTTTCCGGTTTGGATCACATACTAGTGTGGTACCACACTGATACAGTCGATTAAACATGGTTTTGATCAATATTTTAGAGGATAACACATATTAGGTCTAGGTTGGGTCTGGGATTTGCTCTCATCAGGGTCATACTTTCGCATTCTTCACATACCTGGTGAACAGATCCCGGGTTTTTTCTGGATTGGATCACGTGGTAATGTGTTACCACACAGAAACAGACCATTAAACCTGTTTTGGATCAATATTTTTGAGGATAACGTATGTTAGGTCTAGGTTAGGTCAGGGATTTGCAATCATCAGGCTCATACTTTCGCATGTTCCTCATACTTGATGGCCAGATTCTGGGCTTTTTTTAGTTTGGATCACGCAGTAATGTGGTACGACACTGAAACAGACCATTAAACCTGGTTTCGATCAATATTTTAGAGGATAACACATGTTAGGTCTATGTTAGGTCCGGGATTTGCCCTCATCAGGCTCCCACTTTCGCATTCTTCACACACCTGTTGAACAGATCCATCGTTTTCTCTGGTTTGGGTCACGTGGTAATGTGGTACCACACAGAAACAGTCAATTAAACCTCGTCTGGGTCATCATTTCAAAGTATAACTCATGTTAGGTCTAGGTTTGGTCTGGGATTTGCTCTCATCAGGCTCATACTTTCGCATATTTCTCATACTTGTTGGCCAGATCCTGGCCTTTTTCTGGTTTGGATCACGTTGTAATGTGGTACCACATTGAAACAGTCGACTAAACCTGGTCTCCGTCAATATTTTAGAGGATAACGCATGTTAGGTCTAGGATAGGTCTGGGATTTGCTCTCATCAGGCTCATACATTCACATTTTCCGCATACTTGTTGGCCAGATCCTGGGCTTTTTCTAGTTTGGATAAAGCGGTAATGTGGTATCACACTGAAGCAGTCCATTAAACCTGGTTTCGATCAATATTTTAGAGGATAACACATGTTAGGTCTAGGTTTGGTCTGGGATTTGCTCTCATCAGGCTCATACTTTCGCATATTTCTCATACTTGTTGGCCAGATCCTGGCCTTTTTCTGGTTTGGATCACGTTGTAATGTGGTACCACATTGAAACAGTCGACTAAACCTGGTCTCCGTCAATATTTTAGAGGATAACGCATGTTAGGTCTAGGTTAGGTCTGGGATTTGCACTCATCAGGCTCATACTTTCGCATGTTCCTCATACTTGATGGCCAGATTCTCGGCTTTTTTTGGTTTGGATAAAGTGGTAATGTGGAATCACACTGAAACAGTCCATTAAACCTGGTTTCGATCAATATTTTAGAGGATAACACATGATAGGTCTAGGTTAGGTCTGGGATTTGCTATCATCATGGTCATACTTTCGCATATTTTTCGTTCTTGTTGTCCAGATCCTGGGGTTTCACTGGTTTGGATCACACAGTAATGTGGTACCACACTGAAACAGTCGATTGAACCTGGTTTCGATCGATATTTCAGAGGATAACGCATGTTAGGTCTGGATTAGGTATGGGATTTGCTCTCATCAGGCTCAGACATTCACATTTTCCGCATACTTGTTGGCCAGATCCTGGGCTTTTTCTGGTTTGGATAAAGTGGTAATGTGGAATCACACTGAAACGGTCCATTAAACCTGGTTTCGATCAATATTTTAGAGGATAACACATGATAGGTCTAGGTTAGGTCTGGGATTTGTACTCATCAGGCTCATACTTTCGCATATTTGTCATACTTGATGGCCAGATCCTGGCCTTTTTCTGGTTTGGATCGCGTAGTAATGTGGTGCCACACTGAAACAGTCAATTAAACCTGGTTTCGATCAACATTTTAGAGGATAACGCTTGTTAGGTCTATGTTAGGTCTGGGATTTGCTCTCATCAGGCTCATACATTCACATTTTCCGCATACTTGTTGGCCAGATCCTGGGCTTTTTCTGGTTTGGATAAAGTGGTAATGTGGAATCACACTGAAACAGTCGACTAAGCCTGGTCTCGGTCAATATTTTAGAGGATAACGCATGTTAGGTCTAGGTTAGGTCTGGGATTTGCTCTCATCAGGCTCATACTTTCGCATATTTCTCATACTTGATTGCCAGATTCTGGGCTTTTTTTGGTTTGGATCACGTGGTAATGTGGCACCACACTGAAACTGTCCATTAAACCTGGTTTCGATCAATATTTTAGAGGATAACGCTTGTTAGGTCTATGGTAGGTCTGGGATTTGCTCTCATCAGGCTCATACATTCACATTTTCCGCATACTTGTTGGCCAGATCCTGGGCTTTTTCTGGTTTGGATAAAGCGGTAATGTGGTATCACACTGAAACAGTCGATTGAACCTGGTTTCGATCAATATTTTAGAGGATAACGCATGTTAGGTCTATGTTAGGTCCGGGATTTGCCCTCATCAGGCTCCCACTTTCGCATTCTTCACACACCTGTTGAACAGATCCAGGGTTTTCTCTGGTTTGGATCACGTGGTAATGTGGTACCACACAGAAACAATCAATTAAACCTCGTCTGGGTCAACATTTCAAAGGATAACTCATGTTAGGTCTAGTTTAGGTCTGGGATTTGCTCTCATCTGGCTCATACAACCGCATATTTCTCATACTTGACGGCCAGATCCTGGGCTTTTTCTGGTTTGGACCACGTAGTAATGTGGTACCACACTGAAACAGTCGACTAAACCTGGTCTCGGTCAATATTTTAGAGGATAACGCATGCTAGGTCTAGGTTAGGTCTGGGATTTGCACTCATCAGGCTCATACTTTCGCATATTTCTCATACTTGTTGGCCAGATTCTGGGCTTTTTTTGGCTTGGATCACGTAGTAATGTGGCACCACACTGAAACTGTCCATTAAACCTGGTTTCGATCAATATTTTAGTGGATAACGCTTGTTAGGTCTATGTTAGGTCTGGGATTTGCTCTCATCAGGCTCATACATTCACATTTTCCGCATACTTGTTGGCCAGATCCTGGGCTTTTTCTGGTTTGGATAAAGCGGTAATGTGGTATCACACTGAAATAGTCCATTAAACCTGGTTTCGATCAATATTTTACAGGATAACACATGATAGGTCTAGGTTAGGTCTGGGATTTGTACTCATCAGGCTCATACTTTCGCATATTTCTCATACTTGATGGCCAGATCCTGGCCTTTTTCTGGTTTGGATCACGTAGCAATGTGGTACCACACTGAAACAGACCATTAAACCTGGTTTCGATCAATATTTTAGTGGATAACACATGTTAGGTCTAGGTTAGGCCTTGGATTTGCACTCATCAGGAACATACTTTCACATTCTTCACATACTTGTTGAACAGAACCCGGGTTTTTTCTGGTTTAGATCACGTAGCAATGTGGTACCACACTGAAACAGTCCATTAAACCTGGTTTCGTTCAATATTTTAGAGGATAACGCATGTTAGGTCTATGTTAGGTCCGGGATTTGCTCTCATCAGGCTCATACTTTCGCATATCTCTCTTACTTGTTAGCCAGATTCAGGGCTTTTTCTGGTTTGGATCACGTGGTAATGTGGTACCACACTGAAACAGTCAATTAAACCTAGTCTGGGTCAACATTTCAAAGGATAACTCATGTTAGAACTAGGTTAGGTCTGGGATTTGCACTCATCAGGCTCATACTTTCGCATGTTCCTCATACTTGATGGCCAGATTCTGGGCTTTTTTTGGTTTGGACCACGTAGTAATGTGGTACCACACTGAAACAGTCCATTAAACCTGGTTTCGTACAATATTTTAGAGGATAACGCATGTTAGGTCTATGTTAGGTCCGGGATTTGCCCTCATCAGGCTCCCACTTTCGCATTCTTCACACACCTGTTGAACAGATCCAGGGTTTTCTCTGGTTTGGATCACGTGGTAATGTGGTACCACACAGAAACAATCAATTAAACCTCGTCTGGGTCAACATTTCAAAGGATAACTCATGTTAGGTCTAGTTTAGGTCTGGGATTTGCTCTCATCTGGCTCATACATTCGCATATTTCTCATACTTGATGGCCAGATCCTGGGCTTTTTTTGGTTTGGACCACGTAGTAATGTGGTACCACACTGAAACAGTCGACTAAACCTGGTCTCGGTCAATATTTTAGAGGATAACGCATGCTAGGTCTAGGTTAGGTCTGGGATTTGCACTCATCAGGCTCATACTTTCGCATATTTCTCATACTTGTTGGCCAGATTCTGGGCTTTTTTTGGCTTGGATCACGTAGTAATGTGGCACCACACTGAAACTGTCCATTAAACCTGGTTTCGATCAATATTTTAGAGGATAACGCTTGTTAGGTCTATGTTAGGTCTGGGATTTGCTCTCATCAGGCTCATACATTCACATTTTCCGCATACTTGTTGGCCAGATCCTGGGCTTTTTCTGGTTTGGATAAAGCGGTAATGTGGTATCACAGTGAAATAGTCCATTAAACCTGGTTTCGATCAATATTTTACAGGATAACACATGATAGGTCTAGGTTAGGTCTGGGATTTGTACTCATCAGGCTCATACTTTCGCATATTTCTCATTCTTGTTGTCCAGATCCTGGGGTTTCACTGGTTTGGATCACACAGTAATGTGGTACCACACTGAAACAGTCAATTGAACCTGGTTTCGATCGATATTTCAGAGGATAACGCATGTTAGGTCTGGATTAGGTATGGGATTTGCTCTCATCAGGCTCATACATTCACATTTTCCGCATACTTGTTGGCCAGATCCTGGCCTTTTTCTGGTTTGGATCACGTAGTAATGTGGTACCACACTGAAACAGTCGACTAAGCCTAGTCTCGGTCAATATTTTAGAGGATAACGCATGTTAGGTCTAGGTTAGGTCTGGGATTTGCACCCATATGACTCATACTTTCGCACATTTCTCATACTTGATGGCCAGATCCTGGCCTTTTTCTGGTTTGGACCACGTAGTAATGTGGTACCTCACTGTAACAGTCGACTAAGCCTGGTCTCGGTCAATATTTTAGAGGATAACGCATGTTAGGTCTAGGTTAGGTCTGGGAATTGCTCTCATCAGGCTCATACTTTCGCATATTTCTCATACTTGATTGCCAGATTCTGGGCTTTTTTTGGTTTGGATCACGTGGTATTGTGGCACCACACTGAAACTGTCCATTAAACCTGGTTTCGATCAATATTTTAGAGGATAACGCTTGTTAGGTCTATGTTAGGTCTGGGATTTGCTCTCATCAGGCTCATACATTCACATTTTCCGCATACTTGTTGGCCAGATCCTGGGCTTTTTCTGGTTTGGATAAAGCGGTAATGTGGTACCACACTGAAACAGTCGATTGAACCTGGTTTCGATCGATATTTGAGAGGAGAACGCATGTTAGGTCCGGATTAGGTATGGGATTTGCTCTCATCAGGCTCATACATTCACATTTTCCGCATACTTGTTGGCCAGATCCTGGGCTTTTTCTGGTTTGGATAAAGTGGTAATGTGGAATCACACTGAAACAGTCCATTAAACCTGGTTTCGATCAATATTTTAGAGGATAACACATGATAGGTCTAGGTTAGGTCTGGGATTTGTACTCATCAGGCTCATACTTTCGCATATTTCTCATACTTGATGGCCAGATCCTGGCCTTTTTCTGGTTTGGATCACGTAGTAATGTGGTACCACACTGAAACAGTCGTCTAAGCCTGGTCTCGGTCAATATTTTAGAGGATAACGCATGTTAGGTCTAGGTTAGGTCTGGGATTTGCACCCATCAGACTCATACTTTCGCATATTTCTCATACTTGATGGCCAGATCCTGGCCTTTTTCTGGTTTGGATCACGTAGTAATGTGGTACCACACTGAAACAGTCGACTAAGCCTGGTCTCGGTCAATATTTGAGAGGATAACGCATGTTAGGTCTAGGTTAGGTCTGGGATTTGCTCTCATCAGGCTCATACTTTCGCATATTTCTCATACTTGATTGCCAGATTCTGGGCTTTTTTTGGTTTGGATCACGTGGTAATGTGGCACCACACTGAAACTGTCCATTAAACCTGGTTTCGATCAATATTTTAGAGGATAACGCTTGTTAGGTCTATGTTAGGTCTGGGATTTGCTCTCATCAGGCTCATACATTCACATTTTCCGCATACTTGTAGGCCAGATCCTGGGCTTTTTCTGGTTTGGATAAAGCGGTAATGTGGTACCACACTGAAACAGTCGATTGAACCTGGTTTCGATCGATATTTCAGAGGAGAACGCATGTTAGGTCTGGATTAGGTATGGGATTTGCTCTCATCAGGCTCATACATTCACATTTTCCGCATACTTGTTGGCCAGATCCTGGGCTTTTTCTGGTTTGGATCACGTGGTAATGTGGTACCACACTGAAACAGACAATTAAGCATGGTTTCTATCAATATTTTAGAGGGTAACACATGTTAGGTCTAGGTTAGTTCTGGGATTTGCACTCATCAGGCTCATACTTTCGCATATATCTCTTACTTGATGGCCAGATTCTGGGCACTTTCTGGATTGGATCACGTAGTAATGTGGTACCACACAAAAACAGTCGACTAAGCCTGGTCACGATCAATACTTTAGAGGATAACGCATGTTAGGTCTGGATTAGGTATGGGATTTGCCCTCATCAGTCTCATACTTTCGCATTCTTCACATACTTCTTGAACAGATACTGGGTTTTTTCTGGTTTGGATCACATAGTAGTGTGGTACCACACTGAAAGAGTCGATTAAACCTTGTTTCGATCGATATTTTAGAGGACAACGCATGTTAGGTCTGGATTAGGTCTGGGATTTGCCCTCATCAGGGTCATACATTCACATTTTCCGCATACTTATTGCCCAGATCCCGGGCTTTTTCTGGTTTGGATCACGTGGTAATGTGGTATCACACTGAAACAGTCCATTAAACCTGGTTTCGATCAATATTTTGGAGGATAACGCATGTTAGGTCTATGTTAGGTCTGGGATTTGCTCTCATCAGGGTCATAATTTCGCATTCTTCACATACCTGGTGAACAGATCCCGGGTTTTTTCTGGTTTGGATCACGTGGTAATGTGTTACCACACAGAAACAGACCATTAAACCTGTTTTGGATCAATATTTTTGAGGATAACGCATGTTTGGTCTAGGTTAGGTCAGGGATTTGCACTCATCAGGCTCATACTTTCGCATGTTCCTCATACTTGATGGCCAGATTTTGGGCTTTTTTTAGTTTGGATCACGCAGTAATGTGGTACCACACTGAAGCAGACCATTAAACCAGGTTTCGATCAATATTTTAGAGGATAACACATGTTAGGTCTAGGTTAGGCCTTGGATTTGCACTCATCAGGGTCATACTTTCACATTCTTCACATACTTGTTGAACAGAACCCGGGTTTTTTCTGGTTTAGATCACGTAGCAATGTGGTACCACACTGAAACAGTCCATTAAACCTGGTTTCGTTCAATATTTTAGAGGATAACGCATGTTAGGTCTATGTTACGTCCGGGATGTGCTCTCATCAGGCTCATACTTTCGCATATCTCTCTTACTTGTTAGCCAGATTCAGGGCTTTTTCTGGTTTGGATCACGTGGTAATGTGGTACCACACTGAAACAGTCAATTAAACCTAGTCTGGGTCAACATTTCAAAGGATAACTCATGTTAGAACTAGGTTAGGTCTGGGATTTGCACTCATCAGGCTCATACTTTCGCATATTTCTCATACTTGATGGCCAGATCCTGGGGTTTTTCTGGTTTGGATCACGTAGTAATGTGGTACCACACTGGAACAGTCGACTAAACCTGGTCTCGGTCAATATTTTAGAGGATAACGCATGCTAGGTCTAGGTTAGGTCTGGGATTTGCACTCATCAGGCTCATACTTTCGCATATTTCTCATACTTGTTGGCCAGATTCTGGGCTTTTTTTGGCTTGGATCACGTAGTAATGTGGCACCACACTGAAACTGTCCATTAAACCTGGTTTCGATCAATATTTTAGAGGATAACGCATGTTAGGTCTATGTTAGATCTGGGATTTGCTCTCATCAGGCTCATACTTTCGCATATTTCTCATACTTGATGGCCAGATCCTGGCCTTTTTCTGGTTTGGATCACGTAGGAATGTGGTACCACACTGAAACATTCGATTAAACCTGGTTTCGATCGATATTTCAGAGGATAACGCTTGTTAGGTCTATGTTAGGTCTGGGATTTGCCCTCATCAGGCTCACACGTTCGCATTCTTCACATACTTGTTGAACAGAACCCGGGTTTTTTCTGGTTTAGATCACGTAGCAATGTGGTACCACACTGAAACAGTCCATTAAACCTGGTTTCGTTCAATATTTTAGAGGATAACGCATGTTAGGTCTATGTTAGGTCCGGGATTTGCTCTCATCAGGCTCATACCTTACCATATCTCTCTTACTTGTTAGCCAGATTCAGGGCTTTTTCAGGTTTGGATCACGTGGTAATGTGGTACCACACTGAAACAGTCAATTAAACCTAGTCTGGGTCAACATTTCAAAGGATAACTCATGTTAGAACTAGGTTAGGTCTGGGATTTGCACTCATCAGGCTCATACTTTCGCATATTTCTCATACTTGATGGCCAGATTCTGGGCCTTTTTTGGCTTCGATCACGTAGTAATGCGGTACCACGGTGAAACAGACCATTAAACGTGGTTTCGATCAATATTTTAGAGGATAACGCATGTTAGGTCTATGTTAGGTCCGGGATTTGCCCTCATCACTTTTTTTGCTCCCACTTTCGCATTCTTCACACACCTGTTGAACAGATCCAGGGTTTTCTCTGGTTTGGATCACGTGGTAATGTGGTACCACACCGAAACAGTCAATTAAACCTAGTCAGGGTCAACATTTCAAAGGATAACTCATGTTAGAACTAGGTTAGGTCTGGGATTTGCACTCATCAGGCTCATACTTTCGCATATTTCTCATACTTGATGGCCAGATCCTGGCCTTTTTCTGGTTTGGATCACGTAGGAATGTGGTACCACACTGAAACAGTCGATTAAACCTGGTTTCGATCGATATTTCAGAGGATAACGCATGTTAGGTCTACGTTAGATCTGGGATTTGCTCTCATCAGGCTCATACTTTCGCATATTTCTCATACTTGATGGCCAGATCCTGGCCTTTTTCTGGTTTGGATCACGTAGGAATGTGGTACCACACTGAAACATTCGATTAAACCTGGTTTCGATCGATATTTCAGAGGATAACGCATGTTTGGTCAAGGTTAGGTCTGGGATTTGCTCTCATCAGGCTCATACTTCCGCAAATTTCTCATACTTGTTGGCCAGATCCTGGCCTTTTTCTGGTTTGGATCACGTTGTAATGTGGTACCACACTGAAACATTCGATTAAACCTGGTTTCGATCGATATTTCAGAGGATAACGCATGTTTGGTCTAGGTTAGGTCTGGGATTTGCTCTCATCAGGCTCATACTTTCGCATATTTCTCACACTTGATGGCCAGATCCTGGCCTTTTTCTGGTTTGGATCACGTAGGAATGTGGTACCACACTGAAACAGTCGATTAAACCTGGTTTCGATCGATATTTCAGAGGATAACGCATGTTAGGTCTAGGTTAGGTCTGGGATTTGCTCTCATCAGGCTCATACTTTCGCATATTTCTCATACTTGATGGCCAGATCCTGGCCTTTTTCTGGTTTGGATCACGTAGGAATGTGGTGCCACACTGAAACATTCGATTAAACCTGGTTTCGATCGATATTTCAGAGGATAACGCATGTTTGGTCTAGGTTAGGTCTGGGATTTGCTCTCATCAGGCTCATACTTTCGCAAATTTCTCATACTTGTTGGCCAGATCCTGGCCTTTTTCTGGTTTGGATCACGTTGTAATGTGGTACCACACAGAAACAGTCGACAAAACCTGGTCTCGGTCAATATTTTAGAGGTTAACGCATGTTAGGTCTAGGGTAGGTCTGGGATTTGCTCTCATGTGGCTCATACTTTCGCATATTTCTCATACTTGATGGCCAGATTCAGGGCTTTTTCTGGTTTGGATCACGTGCTAGTGTGGTACCACACTGAAACAGTCAATTAAACCTAGTCAGGGTCAACATTTCAAAGTATAACGCATGTTAGGTCTAGGTGAGGCCTGGGATTTGCTCTCATCAGGCTCATACATTCGCATATTTCTCATACTTGATGGCCAGATCCTGGGCTTTTTCTGGTTTGGGTCACGTGGTAATGTGGTACCACACAAAAACAGTCGTCTAAGCTTGGTCACGATCAATATTTTAGAGGATAACGCATGTTAGGTCTGGATTAGGTATGGGATTTGCCCTCATCAGTCTCATACTTTCGCATTCTTCACATACTTCTTGAACAGATACTGGGTTTTTACTGGTTCGGATCACATAGTAGTGTGGTACCACACTGAAAGAGTCGATAAAACCTTGTTTCGATCGATATTTTAGAGGACAACGCATGTTAGGTCTGGATTAGGTCTGGGATTTGCCCTCATCAGGGTCATACATTCACATTTTCCGCATACTTGTTGGCCAGATCCCGGGCTTTTTCTGGTTTGGATCACGTGGTAATGTGGTATCACACAGAAACAGTACGTTAAACCTGGTTTCGATTGATATTTTAGAGGATAACGCATATTAGGTCTAGGTTAGGTCTGGGATTTGCCCTCATCATGCTCATACTTTCGCATATTTCTCATTTTTGTTGGCCAGATCCTGGGCTTTCACTCGTTTGGATCACGTAGTTATGTGGTACCACACTGATACAGTCAAATTAAACTTGGTCTCGATCAGTATTTTAGAGGATAACACATGATAGGTCTAGGTTAGGTCTGGGATTTGCACTCATCAGGCTCATACTTTCGCATATTTCTCATACTCGATGGCCAGATTCTGGGCTTTTTTTGGTTCGGATCACGCTGCAATGTGGTACCACACTGAAACAGTCCATTAAACCTGGTTTCGATGAATATTTTAGAGGATAACGCAACTTAGGTCTTGGTTAGGCCTTGGATTTGCCCTCATAAGGCTCACACGTTCGCATTCTTCACATACCTGGTGAACACATCGTGGGTTTTTTCTGGTTTGCATCACGTGGTAATGTGGTAGCACACTGAAACAGACAATTATGCCTGGTTTCTATCAATATTTTAGAGGATAACACATGTTAGGTCTAGGTTAGGTCTGGGATTTGCTATCATCATGCTCATACTTTAGCATATTTCTCGTTCTTGTTGGCCAGATCCTGCGCCTTTTCCGGTTTGGATCACGTAGTAATGTGGTACCACACTGAAACAGTCAATTAAACCTAGCCTGGGTCAACATTTCAAAGGATAACTCATGTTAGAACTAGGTTAGGTCTGGGATTTGCACTCATCAGGCACATACTTTCGCATATTTCTCATACTTGATGGCCACATTCCGGGCCTTTTTTGGTTTGGATCACGTAGTAATGCGGTACCACGCTGAAACAGACCATTAAACGTGGTTTCGATCAATATTTTAGAGGATAACGCATGTTAGGTCTATGTTAGGTTCGGGATTTGCCCTCATCAAGCTCACACTTTCGCATTCTTCACACACCTGTTGAACAGATCCAGAGTTTTTTCTGGTTTGGATCACGTGGTAATGTGGTACCACACAGAGACAGTCAATTAAACCTAGTCTGGGTCAACATTTCAAAGTATAACTCATGTTAGGTCTAGGTTAGGTCTGGGATTTGCTCTCATCAGGCTCATACTTTCGCATATTTCTCATACTTGTTGGCCAGATCCTGGCCTTTTTCTGGTTTGGATCACGTTGTAATGTGGTACCACACAGAAACAGTCGACAAAACCTGGTCTCGGTCAATATTTTAGAGGTTAACGCATGTTAGGTCTAGGGTAGGTCTGGGATTTGCTCTCATGTGGCTCATACTTTCACATATTTCTCATTTTTGTTGGCCAGATCCTGGGCTTTCACTCGTTTGGATCACGTAGTTATGTGGTACCACACTGATACAGTCAAATTAAACTTGGTCTCGATCAGTATTTTAGAGGATAACACATGATAGGTCTAGGTTAGGACTGGGATTTGCACTCATCAGGCTCGTACTTTCGCATATTTCTCATACTCGATGGCCAGATTCTGGGCTTTTTTTGGTTCGGATCACGCTGCAATGTGGTACCACACTGAAACAGTCCATTAAACCTGGTTTCGATGAATATTTTAGAGGATAACGCAACTTAGGTCTTGGTTAGGCCTTGGATTTGCCCTTATAAGGCTCACACGTTCGCATTCTTCACATACCTGGTGAACACATCGTGGGTTTTTTCTGGTTTGCATCACGTGGTAATGTGGTAGCACACTGAAACAGACAATTATGCCTGGTTTCTATCAATATTTTAGAGGATAACACATGTTAGGTCTAGGTTAGGTCTGGGATTTGCTATCATCATGCTCATACTTTAGCATATTTCTCGTACTTGTTGGCCAGATCCTGCGCCTTTTCCGGTTTGGATCACGTAGTAATGTGGTACCACACTGAAACAGTCAATTAAACCTAGCCTGGGTCAACATTTCAAAGGATAACTCATGTTAGGTCTAGGTTAGGTCTGGGATTTGCTCTCATCAGGCTCAAACATTCGCATATTTCTCATACTTGATTGCCAGATTCTGGGCTTCTTCTCGTTTGGATCACGTAGTAATGTGGTACCACACTGAAACAGTCGACTAAACCTGGTCTCGGTCAATATTTTAGAGGACAACGCATGTTAGGTCTAGGTTAGGTCTGGGATTTGCACTCATCAGGCTCATACTTTCGCATATTTCTCATACTTGTTGGCCAGATTCTGGGCTTTTTTTGGCTTGGGTCACGTAGTAATGTGGTACCACGCTGAAACTGTACATTAAACCTGGTTTCGATCAATATTTTAGAGGATGACGCATGTTAGGTCTATGTTAGGTCTGGGATTTGCTCTCATCAGGTTCATACATTCACATTTTCCGCATACTTGTTGGCCAGATCCTGGGCTTTCACTGGTTTGGATCACGTAGTTATGTGGTACCACACTGAAACAGTCAAATTAAACCTGGTCTCGATCAGTATTTTAGAGGATAACACATGTTAGGTCTAGGTTAGGTTTGGGATTTCCACACATCAGGCTCATGCTTTCGCATATTTCTCATACTTGATGGCCAGATTCAGGGCTTTTTCCGGTTTGGATCACGTGGTAATGTGGTACCACACTGAAACAGACCATTAAACCTGGTTTCGATGAATATTTTAGAGGATAACGCATCTTAGGTCTTGGTTGGGCCTTGGTTTTGCCCTCATCTGGCTCACACGTTCGCATTCTTCACATACTTGTTGAACAGAACCCGGGTTTCTTCTGGTTCAGATCACGTAGCAACGTGGTACCACACTGAAACAGTCCATTAAACCTGGTTTCGATCAATATTTTAGAGGATAACGCATGTTAGGTCTATGTTAGGTCCGGGATTTGCTCTCATCAGGCTCATACTTTCGCATATTTCTCTTACTTGTTAGCCAGATTCAGGGCTTTTCCCGGTTTGGATCACGTGGTTATGTGGTACCACACTGCAACAGTCAATTAAACCTAGTCTGGGTCAACATTTCAAAGGAAAACTCATGTTAGAACTAGGTTAGGTCTGGGATTTGCACTCATCAGGCTCATACTTTCGCATATTTCTCATACTTGATGGCCAGATTCTGGGCCTTTTTTGGTTTGGATCACGTAGTAATGCGGTACCACGCTGAAACAGACCATTAAACGTGGTTTCGATCAATATTTTAGAGGATAACGCATGTTAGGTCTATATTAGGTTCGGGATTTGCCCTCATCAGGCTCACACTTTCGCATTCTTCACACACCTGTTGAACAGATCCAGGGTTTTTTCTGGTTTGGATCAGGTGGTAATGTGGTACCACACAGAGACAGTCAATTAAACCTAGTCTGGGTCAACATTTCAAAGTATAACTCATGTTAGGTCTAGGTTAGGTCTGGGATTTGCTCTCATCAGGCTCATACTTTCGCATATTTCTCATACTTGTTGGCCAGATCCTGGCCTTTTTCTGGTTTGGATCACGTTGTAATGTGGTACCACACAGAAACAGTCGACTAAACCTGGTCTCGGTCAATATTTTAGAGGTTAACGCATGTTAGGTCTAGGATAGGTCTGGGATTTGCTCTCATGTGGCTCATACTTTCGCATATTTCTCATACTTGATGGCCAGATTCAGGGCTTTTTCTGGTTTGGATCACGTGGTAAAGTGGTACCACACTGAAACAGTCTATTAAACCTAGTCTGGGTCAACATTTCAAAGTATAACTCATGTTAGGTCTAGGTGAGGCCTGGGATTTGCTCTCATCAGGCTCATACATTCGCATATTTCTCATACTTGGTGGCCAGATCCAGGGCTTTTTCTGGTTTGGATCACGTGGTAATGTGGTACCACACTGAAACAGTCAATTAAACCTAGTCTGGGACAACATTTCAAACGATAACTCATGTTAGGTCTAGATAAGGTCTGGGATTTGCTCTCATCAGGCTCATACATTCGCATATTTCTCATACTTGATGGCCAGATTCTGGGCTTTTTTTGGCTTGGATCAAGTAGTAATGTGGCACCACACTGAAACTGATCCAAACCTGGTTTCGATCAATATTTTAGAGGATAACGCATGTTATGTCTATGTTAGCTCCGGGATTTGCTCTCATCAGGCTCATACTTTCGCATATTTCTCTTACTTGTTAGCCAGATTCAGGACTTGTTCTGGTTTGGATCACGTGGTAATGTGGTACCACACTGAAACAGTCAATTAAACCTAGTCTGGGTCAACATTTCAAAGGATAACTCATGTTAGAACTAGGTTAGGTCTGGGATTTGCACTCATCAGGCTCATACTTTCGCATATTTCTCATACTTGATGGCCAGATTCTGGGCCTTTTTTGGTTTGGATCACGTAGTAATGCGGTACCACGCTGAAACAGATCATTAAACCTGGTTTCGATCAATATTTTAGAGGGTAACGCATGTTAGGTCTTGGCTAGGCCTTGGATTTGCCCTCATCAGGCTCACACGTTCGCATACTTCACATACCTGGTGAACAGATCCTGGGTTTTTTCTGGTTTGGATCACGGGGTAATGTGGTACCACACTGAAACAGACAATTAAGCATGGTTTCTATCAATATTTTAGAGGATAACACATGTTAGGTCTAAGTTAGTTCTGGGATTTGCACTCATCAGGCTCATACTTTCGCATATATCTCTTACTTGATGGCCAGATTCTGGGCTCTTTCTGGATTGGATCGCGTAGTAATGTGGTACCACACAAAAACAGTCGACTAAGCTTGGTCACGATCAATATTTTAGAGGATAACGAATGTTAGGTCTGGATTAGGTATGGGATTTGCCCTCATCAGTCTCATACTTTCGCATTCTTCACATACTTCTTGAACAGATACTGGGTTTTTTCTGGTTTGGATCACATAGTAGTGTGGTACCACACTGAAAGAGTCGATTAAACCTTGTTTCGATCGATATTTTAGAGGGCAACGCTTGTTAGGTCTGGCTAAGGTCTGGGATTTGCCCTCATCAGGGTCATACATTCACATTTTCCGCATAGTGGTTGGCCAGATCCCGGGCTTTCTCTGGTTTGGATCACGTGGTAATGCGGTATCACACAGAAACAGTCCATTAAACCTGGTTTCGTTCAATATTTTAGAGGATAACGCATGTTAGGTCTATGTTAGGTGCGGGATTTGCTCTCATCAGGCTCATACTTTCGCATATTTCTCATTCTTGTTGGCCAGATCCTGGGCTTTCACTCGTCTGGATCACGTAGTTATGTGGTACCACACTGAAACAGTCAAATTAAACCTGGATCTCGATCAGTATTTTAGAGGATGACACATGTTAGGTCTAGGTTTGGTCTGGGATTTGCACTCATCAGGCTCATACTTCCCCATATTTCTCATACTTGTTGGCCAGATTCTGGGTTTTTTCTGGTTTAGATCACGTAGCAATGTGGTACCACACTGAAACAGTCCATTAAACCTGGTTTCGTTCAATATTTTAGAGGATAACGCATGATAGGTCTATGTTAGGTCCGGGATTTGCTCTCATCAGGCTCATACTTTCGCATATTTCTCTTACTTGTTAGCCAGATTCAGGGCTTTTTCTGGTTTGGATCACGTGGTAATGTGGTACCACACTGCAACAGTCAATTAAACCTAGTCTGGGTCAACATTTCAAAGGAAAACTCATGTTAGAACTAGGTTAGGTCTGGGATTTGCACTCATCAGGCTCATACTTTCGCATTCTTCACACACCTGTTGAACAGATCCAGGGTTTTTTCTGGTTTGGATCACGTGGTAATGTGGTACCACACAGAGACAGTCAATTAAACCTAGTCTGGGTCAACATTTCAAAGTATAACTCATGTTAGGTCTAGGTTAGGTCTGGGATTTGCTCTCATCAGGCTCATACTTTCGCATATTTCTCATACTTGTTGGCCAGATCCTGGCCTTTTTCTGGTTTGGATCACGTTGTAATGTGGTCCCACACAGAATCAGTCGACTAAACCTGGTCTCGGTCAATATTTTGGAGGTTAACGCATGTTAGGTCTAGGATAGGTCTGGGATTTGCTCTCATGTGGCTCATACTTTCGCATATTTCTCATACTTGTTAGCCAGATTCAGGACTTGTTCTGGTTTGGATCACGTGGTAATGTGGTACCACACTGAAACAGTCAATTAAACCTAGTCTGGGTCAACATTTCAAAGTATAACTCATGTTAGGTCTAGGTGAGGCCTGGGATTTGCTCTCATCAGGCTCATACATTCGCATATTTCTCATACTTGGTGGCCAGATCCTGGGCTTTTTCTGGTTTGGATCACGTGGTAATGTGGTATCACACTGAAACAGTCAATTAAACCTAGTCTGGGTCAACATTTCAAAGGATAACTCATGTTAGAACTAGGTTAGGTCTGGGATTTGCACTCATCAGGCTCATACTTTCGCATTCTTCACACACCTGTTGAACAGATCCAGGGTTTTTTCTGGTTTGGATCACGTGGTAATGTGGTACCACACAGAGACAGTCAATTAAACCTAGTCTGGGTCAACATTTCAAAGTATAACTCATGTTAGGTCTAGGTTAGGTCTGGGATTTGCTCTCATGTGGCTCATACCTTCGCATATTTCTCATACTTGATGGCCAGATCCTGGGCTTTTTCTGGTTTGGATCACGTGGTAATGTGGTACCACACTGAAACAGTCGACTAAACCTGGTCTCGGTCAATATTTTAGAGGTTAACGCATGTTAGGTCTAGGATAGGTCTGGGATTTGCTCTCATGTGGCTCATACTTTCGCATATTTCTCATACTTGATGGCCAGATTCAGGGCTTTTTCTGGTTTGGATCACGTGGTAAAGTGGTACCACACTGAAACAGTCTATTAAACCTAGTCTGGGTCAACATTTCAAAGTATAACTCATGTTAGGTCTAGGTGAGGCCTGGGATTTGCTCTCATCAGGCTCATACATTCGCATATTTCTCATACTTGGTGGCCAGATCCAGGGCTTTTTCTGGTTTGGATCACGTGGTAATGTGGTACCACACTGAAACAGTCAATTAAACCTAGTCTGGGACAACATTTCAAACGATAACTCATGTTAGGTCTAGATAAGGTCTGGGATTTGCTCTCATCAGGCTCATACATTCGCATATTTCTCATACTTGATGGCCAGATTCTGGGCTTTTTTTGGCTTGGATCAAGTAGTAATGTGGCACCACACTGAAACTGATCCAAACCTGGTTTCGATCAATATTTTAGAGGATAACGCATGTTATGTCTATGTTAGCTCCGGGATTTGCTCTCATCAGGCTCATACTTTCGCATATTTCTCTTACTTGTTAGCCAGATTCAGGACTTGTTCTGGTTTGGATCACGTGGTAATGTGGTACCACACTGAAACAGTCAATTAAACCTAGTCTGGGTCAACATTTCAAAGGATAACTCATGTTAGAACTAGGTTAGGTCTGGGATTTGCACTCATCAGGCTCATACTTTCGCATATTTCTCATACTTGATGGCCAGATTCTGGGCCTTTTTTGGTTTGGATCACGTAGTAATGCGGTACCACGCTGAAACAGATCATTAAACCTGGTTTCGATCAATATTTTAGAGGGTAACGCATGTTAGGTCTTGGCTAGGCCTTGGATTTGCCCTCATCAGGCTCACACGTTCGCATACTTCACATACCTGGTGAACAGATCCTGGGTTTTTTCTGGTTTGGATCACGGGGTAATGTGGTACCACACTGAAACAGACAATTAAGCATGGTTTCTATCAATATTTTAGAGGATAACACATGTTAGGTCTAAGTTAGTTCTGGGATTTGCACTCATCAGGCTCATACTTTCGCATATATCTCTTACTTGATGGCCAGATTCTGGGCTCTTTCTGGATTGGATCGCGTAGTAATGTGGTACCACACAAAAACAGTCGACTAAGCTTGGTCACGATCAATATTTTAGAGGATAACGAATGTTAGGTCTGGATTAGGTATGGGATTTGCCCTCATCAGTCTCATACTTTCGCATTCTTCACATACTTCTTGAACAGATACTGGGTTTTTTCTGGTTTGGATCACATAGTAGTGTGGTACCACACTGAAAGAGTCGATTAAACCTTGTTTCGATCGATATTTTAGAGGGCAACGCTTGTTAGGTCTGGCTAAGGTCTGGGATTTGCCCTCATCAGGGTCATACATTCACATTTTCCGCATAGTGGTTGGCCAGATCCCGGGCTTTCTCTGGTTTGGATCACGTGGTAATGCGGTATCACACAGAAACAGTCCATTAAACCTGGTTTCGTTCAATATTTTAGAGGATAACGCATGTTAGGTCTATGTTAGGTGCGGGATTTGCTCTCATCAGGCTCATACTTTCGCATATTTCTCATTCTTGTTGGCCAGATCCTGGGCTTTCACTCGTCTGGATCACGTAGTTATGTGGTACCACACTGAAACAGTCAAATTAAACCTGGATCTCGATCAGTATTTTAGAGGATGACACATGTTAGGTCTAGGTTTGGTCTGGGATTTGCACTCATCAGGCTCATACTTCCCCATATTTCTCATACTTGTTGGCCAGATTCTGGGTTTTTTCTGGTTTAGATCACGTAGCAATGTGGTACCACACTGAAACAGTCCATTAAACCTGGTTTCGTTCAATATTTTAGAGGATAACGCATGATAGGTCTATGTTAGGTCCGGGATTTGCTCTCATCAGGCTCATACTTTCGCATATTTCTCTTACTTGTTAGCCAGATTCAGGGCTTTTTCTGGTTTGGATCACGTGGTAATGTGGTACCACACTGCAACAGTCAATTAAACCTAGTCTGGGTCAACATTTCAAAGGAAAACTCATGTTAGAACTAGGTTAGGTCTGGGATTTGCACTCATCAGGCTCATACTTTCGCATTCTTCACACACCTGTTGAACAGATCCAGGGTTTTTTCTGGTTTGGATCACGTGGTAATGTGGTACCACACAGAGACAGTCAATTAAACCTAGTCTGGGTCAACATTTCAAAGTATAACTCATGTTAGGTCTAGGTTAGGTCTGGGATTTGCTCTCATCAGGCTCATACTTTCGCATATTTCTCATACTTGTTGGCCAGATCCTGGCCTTTCTCTGGTTTGGATCACGTTGTAATGTGGTCCCACACAGAATCAGTCGACTAAACCTGGTCTCGGTCAATATTTTGGAGGTTAACGCATGTTAGGTCTAGGATAGGTCTGGGATTTGCTCTCATGTGGCTCATACTTTCGCATATTTCTCATACTTGTTAGCCAGATTCAGGACTTGTTCTGGTTTGGATCACGTGGTAATGTGGTACCACACTGAAACAGTCAATTAAACCTAGTCTGGGTCAACATTTCAAAGTATAACTCATGTTAGGTCTAGGTGAGGCCTGGGATTTGCTCTCATCAGGCTCATACATTCGCATATTTCTCATACTTGGTGGCCAGATCCTGGGCTTTTTCTGGTTTGGATCACGTGGTAATGTGGTATCACACTGAAACAGTCAATTAAACCTAGTCTGGGTCAACATTTCAAAGGATAACTCATGTTAGAACTAGGTTAGGTCTGGGATTTGCACTCATCAGGCTCATACTTTCGCATGTTTCTCATACTTGATGGCCAGATTCTGGGCCTTTTTTGGTTTGGATCACGTAGTAATGCGGTACCACGCTGAAACAGATCATTAAACCTGGTTTCGATCAATATTTTAGAGGATAACGCATGTTAGGTCTAGGATAGGTCTGGGATTTGCTCTCATGTGGCTCATACCTTCGCATATTTCTCATACTTGATGGCCAGATCCTGGGCTTTTTCTGGTTTGGATCACGTGGTAATGTGGTACCACACTGAAACAGTCAATTAAACCTAGTCTGGGTCAACATTTCAAAGGATAACTCATGTTAGAACTAGGTTAGGTCTGGGATTTGCACTCATCAGGCTCATACTTTCGCATATTTCTCATACTTGATGGCCAGATTCTGGGCCTTTTTTGGTTTGGATCACGTAGTAATGCGGTACCACGCTGAAACAGATCATTAAACCTGGTTTCGATCAATATTTTAGAGGATAACTCATGTTAGGTCTAGATAAGGTCTGGGATTTGCCCTCATCAGGCTCACACGTTCGCATTCTTCACATACCTGGTGAACAGATCCTGGGTTTTTTCTGGTTTGGATCACGGGGTAATGTGGTACCACACTGAAACAGACAATTAAGCATGGTTTCTATCAATATTTTAGAGGATAACACATGTTAGGTCTAAGTTAGTTCTGGGATTTGCACTCATCAGGCTCATACTTTCGCATATATCTCTTACTTTATGGCCAGATTCTGGGGTCTTTCTGGATTGGATCACGTAGTAATGTGGTACCACACAAAAACAGTCGACTAAGCTTGGTCACGATCAATATTTTAGAGGATAACGCATGTTAGGTCTGGATTAGGTATGGGATTTGCCCTCATCAGTCTCATACTTTCGCATTCTTCACATACTTCTTGAACAGATACTGGGTTTTTTCTGGTTTGGATCACATAGTAGTGTGGTACCACACTGAAAGAGTCGATTAAACCTTGTTTCGATCGATATTTTAGAGGGCAACGCATGTTAGGTCTGGATTAGGTCTGGGATTTGCCCTCATCAGTGTCATACATTCACATTTTCCGCATAGTGGTTGGCCAGATCCCGGGCTTTCTCTGGTTTGGATCACGTGGTAATGCGGTACCACACTGCAACAGTCAATTAAACCTAGTCTGGGTCAACATTTCAAAGGAAAACTCATGTTAGAACTAGGTTAGGTCTGGAATTTGCACTCATCAGGCTCATACTTTCGCATATTTCTCATACTTGATGGCCAGATTCTGGGCCTTTTTTGGTTTGGATCACGTGGTAATGTGGTACCACACTGAAACAGTCAATTAAACCTGGTCTGGGTCAATATTTTAGAGGTTAACGCATGTTAGGTCTAGGATAGCCCTGGGATTTGCTCTCATGTGGCTCATACTTTCGCATTCTTCACACACCTGTTGAACAGATCCAGGGTTTTTTCTGGTTTGGATCACGTGGTAATGTGGTACCACACAGAGACAGTCAATTAAACCTTGTCTGGGTCAACATTTCAAAGTATAACTCATGTTAGGTCTAGGTTAGGTCTGGGATTTGCTCTCATCAGGCTCATACTTTCGCATATTTCTCATACTTGTTGGCCAGATCCTGGCCTTTTTCTGGTTTGGATCACGTTGTAATGTGGTACCACACAGAAACAGTCGACTAAACCTGGTCTGGGTCAATATTTTAGAGGTTAACGCAAGTTAGGTCTAGGATTGGTCTGGGATTTGCTCTCATGTGGCTCATACTTTCGCATATTTCTCATACTTGATGGCCAGATTCAGGGCTTTTTCTGGTTTGGATCACGTGCTAATGTGGTACCACACTGAAACAGTCAATTGAACCTAGTCTGGGTCAACATTTCAAAGTATAACTCATGTTAGGTCTCGGTGAGGCCTGGGATTTGCTCTCATCAGGCTCATACATTCGCATATTTCTCATACTTGATGGCCAGATCCTGGGCTTTTTCTGGTTTGGATCACGTGGTAATGTGGTACCACACTGAAACAGTCAATTAAACCTAGTCTGGGACAACATTTCAAACGATAACTCATGTTAGGTCTAGGTTAGGTCTGGGATTTGCTCTCATCAGGCTCATACATTCGCATATTTCTCATACTTGATGGCCAGATTCTGGGCTTTTTTTGGCTTGGATCACGTAGTAATGTGGCACCACACTGAAACTGATCCAAACCTGGTTTCGATCAATATTTTAGAGGATCACGCATGTTAGGTCTATGTTAGTTCTGGAATTTGCTCTCATCAGGCTCATACTTTCGCATATTTCTCACACTTGATGGCCAGATTCATGGCTTTTTCTGGTTTGGATCACGTGGTAATCTGGTACCACACTGAAACAGTCAATTAAACCTAGTCTGGGTCAACATTTCAAAGGATAACTCATGTTAGGTCTAGGTTAGGTCTGGGATTTGCTCTCATCAGGCTCACACATTCGCATATTTCTCATACATGATGGCCAGATCCTGGGCTTTCTCTGGTTTGGATCACGTAGTAATTTGGTACCACACTAAAACAGTCGACTAAACCTGGTCTCGGTCAATATTTTAGAGGATAACGCATGTTAGGTCTAGGTTAGGTCTGGGATTTGCACTCATCAGACTCATACTTTCGCATATTTCTCATACTTGATGGCCAGATCCTGGGCTTTCTCTGGTTTGGATCACGTAGTAATTTGGTACCACACTGAAACAGTCGACTAAACCTGATCTCGGTCAATATTTCAGAGGATAACGCATGTTAGGTCTATGTTAGGTCTGGGATTTGCTCTCATCAGGCTCACACATTCGCATATTTCTCATACTTGATGGCCAGATTGTGGGCTTTTTTTGGCTTGGATCACGTAGTAATGTGGCACCACACTGAAACTGATCCAAACCTGGTTTCGATCAATATTTTAGAGGATAACGCATATTAGGTCTATGTTAGGTCTGGGATTTGCTCTCATCAGGCTCACACATTCACATTTTCCGCGTACTTGTTGGCCAGATCCTTGGCTTTTTCTGGTTTGGATCACGTAGTAATGTGGTACCACACTGAAACAGTCGACTAAACCTGGTCTCGGTCAATATTTTAGAGGATAACGCATGTTAGGTCTAGGTTAGGTCTGGGATTTGCTCTCATCAGGCTCATACTATCGCATATTTCTCACACTTGATGGCCAGATTCATGGCTTTTTCTGGTTTGGATCACGTGGTAATGTGGTACCACACTGAAACAGTCAATTAAACCTAGTCTGGGTCAACATTTCCAAGGATAACTCATGTTTGGTCTAGGTTAGGTCTGGGATTTGCTCTCATCAGGCTCATACTTTCGCATGTTTCTCATACTTGTTGGCCAGATTCTGGGTTTTTTCTGGTTTAGATCACGTAGCAATGTGGTACCACACTGAAACAGTCCAGTAAACCTGGTTTCGTTCAATATTTTAGAGGATAACTCATGTTAGGTCTAGGTTAGTTCTGGGATTTGCTCTCATCAGGCTCATACATTCGCATATTTCTCATACTTGATGGCCAGATTCTGGGCTTTTTTTGGCTTGGATCACGTAGTAATGTGGCACCACACTGAAACTGATCCAAACCTGGTTTCGATCAATATTTTAGAGGATAACGCATGTTAGGTCTATGTTACGTCTGGGATTTGCTCTCATCAGGCTCATACTTTCGCATATTTCTCACACTTGATGGCCAGATTCATGGCTTTTTCTGATTTGGATCACGTGGTAATGTGGTACCACACTGAAACAGTCAATTAAACCTAGTCTGGGTCAACATTTCAAAGGATAACTCATGTTAGAACTAGGTTAGGTCTGGGATTTGCACTCATCAGGCTCATACTTTCGCATATTTCTCACACTTGATGGCCAGATTCATGGCTTTTTCTGATTTGGATCACGTGGTAATGTGGTACCACACTGAAACAGTCAATTAAACCTAGTCTGGGTCAACATTTCAAAGGATAACTCATGTTAGAACTAGGTTAGGTCTGGGATTTGCACTCATCAGGCTCATACTTTCGCATATTTCTCATACTTGATGGCCAGATTCTGGGCCTTTTTTGGTTTGGATCACGTAGTAATGCGGTACCACGCTGAAACAGATCATTAAACCTGGTTTCGATCAATATTTTAGAGGATAACTCATGTTAGGTCTAGATAAGGTCTGGGATTTGCCCTCATCAGGCTCACACGTTCGCATTCTTCACATACCTGGTGAACAGATCCTGGGTTTTTTCTGGTTTGGATCACGGGGTAATGTGGTACCACACTGAAACAGACAATTAAGCATGGTTTCTATCAATATTTTAGAGGATAACACATGTTAGGTCTAAGTTAGTTCTGGGATTTGCACTCATCAGGCTCATACTTTCGCATATATCTCTTACTTTATGGCCAGATTCTGGGGTCTTTCTGGATTGGATCACGTAGTAATGTGGTACCACACAAAAACAGTCGACTAAGCTTGGTCACGATCTATATGTTAGAGGATAACGCATGTTAGGTCTGGATTAGGTATGGGATTTGCCCTCATCAGTCTCATACTTTCGCATTCTTCACATACTTCTTGAACTGATACTGGGTTTTTTCTGGTTTGGATCACATAGTAGTGTGGTACCACACTGAAAGAGTCGATTAAACCTTGTTTCGATCGATATTTTAGAGGGCAACGCATGTTAGGTCTGGATTAGGTCTGGGATTTGCCCTCATCAGGGTCATACATTCACATTTTCCGCATAGTGGTTGGCCAGATCCCGGGCTTTCTCTGGTTTGGATCACGTGGTAATGCGGTACCACACTGCAACAGTCAATTAAACCTAGTCTGGGTCAACATTTCAAAGGAAAACTCATGTTAGAACTAGGTTAGGTCTGGGATTTGCACTCATCAGGCTCATACTTTCGCATATTTCTCATACTTGATGGCCAGATTCTGGGCCTTTTTTGGTTTGGATCACGTGGTAATGTGGTACCACACTGAAACAGTCAATTAAACCTGGTCTGGATCAATATTTTAGACGTTAACGCATGTTAGGTCTAGGATAGGTCTGGGATTTGCTCTCATGTGGCTCATACTTTCGCATTCTTCACACACCTGTTGAACAGATCCAGGGTTTTTTCTGGTTTGGATCACGTGGTAATGTGGTACCACACAGAGACAGTCAATTAAACCTAGTCTGGGTCAACATTTCAAAGTATAACTCATGTTAGGTCTAGGTTAGGTCTGGGATTTGCTCTCATCAGGCTCATACATTCGCATATTTCTCATACTTGTTGGCCAGATCCTGGCCTTTTTCTGGTTTGGATCACGTTGTAATGTGGTACCACACAGAAACAGTCGACTAAACCTGGTCTGGGTCAATATTTTAGAGGTTAACGCAAGTTAGGTCTAGGATTGGTCTGGGATTTGCTCTCATGTGGCTCATACTTTCGCATATTTCTCATACTTGATGGCCAGATTCAGGGCTTTTTCTGGTTTGGATCACGTGGTAATGTGGTACCACACTGAAACAGTCAATTAAACCTAGTCTGGGTCAACATTTCGAAGTATAACTCATGTTAGGTCTCGGTGAGGCCTGGGATTTGCTCTCATCAGGCTCATACATTCGCATATTTCTCATACTTGATGGCCAGATCCTGGGCTTTTTCTGGTTTGGATCACGTGGTAATGTGGTACCACACTGAAACAGTCAATTAAACCTAGTCTGGGACAACATTTCAAACGATAACTCATGTTAGGTCTAGGTTAGGTCTGGGATTTGCTCTCATCAGGCTCATACATTCGCATATTTCTCATACTTGATGGCCAGATTCTGGGCTTTTTTTGGCTTGGATCACGTAGTAATGTGGCACCACACTGAAACTGATCCAAACCTGGTTTCGATCAATATTTTAGAGGATAACGCATGTTAGGTCTATGTTAGTTCTGGGATTTGCTCTCATCAGGCTCATACTTTCGCATATTTCTCACACTTGATGGCCAGATTCATGGCTTTTTCTGGTTTGGATCACGTGGTAATCTGGTACCACACTGAAACAGTCAATTAAACCTAGTCTGGGTCAACATTTCAAAGGATAACTCATGTTAGGTATAGGTTAGGTCTGGGATTTGCTCTCATCAGGCTCACACATTCGCATATTTCTCATACATGATGGCCAGATCCTGGGCTTTCTCTGGTTTGGATCACGTAGTAATTTGGTACCACACTAAAACAGTCGACTAAACCTGGTCTCGGTCAATATTTTAGAGGATAACGCATGTTAGGTCTAGGTTAGGTCTGGGATTTGCACTCATCAGACTCATACTTTCGCATATTTCTCATACTTGATGGTCAGATCCTGGGCTTTCTCTGGTTTGGATCACGTAGTAATTTGGTACCACACTGAAACAGTCGACTAAACCTGGTCTCGGTCAATATTTCAGAGGATAACGCATGTTAGGTCTAGGTTAGGTCTGGGATTTGCTCTCATCAGGCTCACACATTCGCATATTTCTCATACTTGATGGCCAGATTGTGGGCTTTTTTTGGCTTGGATCACGTAGTAATGTGGCACCACACTGAAACTGATCCAAACCTGGTTTCGATCAATATTTTAGAGGATAACGCATATTAGGTCTATGTTAGGTCTGGGATTTGCTCTCATCAGGCTCACACATTCACATTTTCCGCGTACTTGTTGGCCAGATCCTTGGCTTTTTCTGGTTTGGATCACGTAGTAATGTGGTACCACACTGAAACAGTCGACTAAACCTGGTCTCGGTCAACATTTCAAAGGAAAACTCATGTTAGAACTAGGTTAGGTCTGGGATTTGCACTCATCAGGCTCATACTTTCGCATATTTCTCATACTTGATGGCCAGATTCTGGGCCTTTTTTGGTTTGGATCACTTGGTAATGTAGTACCACACTGAAACAGTCAATTAAACCTGGTCTGGGTCAATATTTTAGAGGTTAACGCATGTTAGGTCTAGGATAGGTCTGGGATTTGCTCTCATGTGGCTCATACTTTCGCATTCTTCACACACCTGTTGAACAGATCCAGGGTTTTTTCTGGTTTGGATCACGTGGTAATGTGGTACCACACAGAGACAGTCAATTAAACCTAGTCTGGGTCAACATTTCAAAGTATAACTCATGTTAGGTCTAGGTTAGGTCTGGGATTTGCTCTCATCAGGCTCATACTTTCGCATATTTCTCATACTTGCTGGCCAGATCCTGGCCTTTTTCTGGTTTGGATCACGTTGTAATGTGGTACCACACAGAAACAGTCGACTAAACCTGGTCTGGGTCAATATTTTAGAGGTTAACGCAAGTTAGGTCTAGGATTGGTCTGGGATTTGCTCTCATGTGGCTCATACTTTCGCATATTTCTCATACTTGATGGCCAGATTCAGGGCTTTTTCTGGTTTGGATCACGTGGTAATGTGGTACCACACTGAAACAGTCAATTAAACCTAGTCTGGGTCAACATTTCAAAGTATAACTCATGTTAGGTCTCGGTGAGGCCTGGGATTTGCTCTCATCAGGCTCATACATTCGCATATTTCTCATACTTGATGGCCAGATCCTGGGCTTTTTCTGGTTTGGATCACGTGGTAATGTGGTACCACACTGAAACAGTCAATTAAACCTAGTCTGGGACAACATTTCAAACGATAACTCATGTTAGGTCTAGGTTAGGTCTGGGATTTGCTCTCATCAGGCTCATACATTCGCATATTTCTCATACTTGATGGCCAGATTCTGGGCTTTTTTTGGCTTGGATCACGTAGTAATGTGGCACCACACTGAAACTGATCCAAACCTGGTTTCGATCAATATTTTAGAGGATAACGCATGTTAGGTCTATGTTAGTTCTGGGATTTGCTCTCATCAGGCTCATACTTTCGCATATTTCTCACACTTGATGGCCAGATTCATGGCTTTTTCTGGTTTGGATCACGTGGTAATCTGGTACCACACTGAAACAGTCAATTAAACCTAGTCTGGGTCAACATTTCAAAGGATAACTCATGTTAGGTCTAGGTTAGGTCTGGGATTTGCTCTCATCAGGCTCACACATTCGCATATTTCTCATACATGATGGCCAGATCCTGGGCTTTCTCTGGTTTGGATCACGTAGTAATTTGGTACCACACTGAAACAGTCGACTAAACCTGGTCTCGGTCAATATTTTAGAGGATAACGCATGTTAGGTCTAGGTTAGGTCTGGGATTTGCTCTCATCAGGCTCATACTATCGCATATTTCTCACACTTGATCGCCAGATTCATGGCTTTTTCTTTGTTTGGATCACGTGGTAATGTGGTAAAACTCTGAAACAGTCAATTAAACCTAGTCTGGGTCAACATTTCAAAGGATAACTCATGTTAGGTCTAGGTTAGGTCTGGGATTTGCTCTCATCAGGCTCATACTTTCGCATGTTTCTCATACTTGTTGGCCAGATTCTGGGTTTTTTCTGGTTTACATCACGTAGCAATGTGGTACCACACTGAAACAGTCCATTAAACCTGGTTTCGTTCAATATTTTAGAGGATAACGCATGTTAGGTCTATGTTAGGTCCGGGATTTGCTCTCATCAGGCTCATACTTTCGCATATTTCTCTTACTTGTTAGCCAGATTCAGGGCTTTTTCTGGTTTGGATCACGTGGTAATGTGGTACCACACTGCAACAGTCACTTAAACCTAGTCTGGGTCAACATTTCAAAGGAAAACTCATGTTAGAACTAGGTTAGGTCTGGGATTTGCACTCATCAGGCTCATACTTTCGCATATTTCTCATACTTGTTGGCCAGATCCTGGCCTTTTTCTGGTTTGGATCACGTTGTAATGTGGTACCACACAGAAACAGTCGACTAAACCTGGTCTCGGTCAATATTTTAGAGGTTAACGCATGTTAGGTCTAGGTTAGGTCTGGGATTTGCACTCATCAGACTCATACTTTCTCATATTTCTCATACTTGATGGCCAGATCCTGGGCTTTCTCTGGTTTGGATCGCGTAGTAATTTCGTACCACACTGAAACAGTCGACTAAACCTGGTCTCGGTCAATATTTCAGAGGATAACGCATGTTAGGTCTAGGTTAGGTCTGGGATTTGCTCTCATCAGGCTCACACATTCGCATATTTCTCATACTTGATGGCCAGATTGTGGGCTTTTTTTGGCTTGGATCACGTAGTAATGTGGCACCACACTGAAACTGATCCAAACCTGGTTTCGATCAATATTTTAGAGGATAACGCATATTAGGTCTATGTTAGGTCTGGGATTTGCTCTCATCAGGCTCACACATTCACATTTTCCGCGTACTTGTTGGCCAGATCCTTGGCTTTTTCTGGTTTGGATCACGTAGTAATGTGGTACCACACTGAAACAGTCGACTAAACCTGGTCTCGGTCAATATTTTAGAGGATAACGCATGTTAGGTCTAGGTTAGGTCTGGGATTTGCTCTCATCAGGCTCATACTATCGCATATTTCTCACACTTGATGGCCAGATTCATGGCTTTTTCTGGTTTGGATCACGTGGTAATGTGGTACCACACTGAAACAGTCAATTAAACCTAGTCTGGGTCAACATTTCCAAGGATAACTCATGTTTGGTCTAGGTTAGGTCTGGGATTTGCTCTCATCAGGCTCATACTTTCGCATGTTTCTCATACTTGTTGGCCAGATTCTGGGTTTTTTCTGGTTTAGATCACGCAGCAATGTGGTACCACACTGAAACAGTCCAGTAAACCTGGTTTCGTTCAATATTTTAGAGGATAACTCATGTTAGGTCTAGGTTAGGTCTCGGATTTGCTCTCATCAGGCTCATACATTCGCATATTTCTCATACTTGATGGCCAGATTCTGGGCTTTTTTTGGCTTGGATCACGTAGTAATGTGGCACCACACTGAAACTGATCCAAACCTGGTTTCGATCAATATTTTAGAGGATAACGCATGTTAGGTCTATGTTACGTCTGGGATTTGCTCTCATCAGGCTCATACTTTCGCATATTTCTCACACTTGATGGCCAGATTCATGGCTTTTTCTGATTTGGATCACGTGGTAATGTGGTACCACACTGAAACAGTCAATTAAACCTAGTCTGGGTCAACATTTCAAAGGATTACTCATGTTAGGTCTAGGTTAGGTCTGGGATTTGCTCTCATCAGGCTCACACATTCGCATATTTCTCATACATGATGGCCAGATCCTGGGCTTTCTCTGGTTTGGATCACGTAGTAATTTGGTACCACACTGAAACAGTCGACTAAACCTGGTCTCGGTCAATATTTCAGAGGATAACGCATGTTAGGTCTAGGTTAGGTCTGGGATTTGCTCTCATCAGGCTCATACTTTCGCATATTTCTCATACTTGATGGCCAGATTCTGGGCCTTTTTTGGTTTGGATCACGTAGTAATGCGGTACCACGCTGAAACAGACCATTAAACGTGGTTTCGATCAATATTTTAGAGGATAACGCATGTTAGGTCTATATTAGGTTCGGGATTTGCCCTCATCAGGCTCACACTTTCGCATTCTTCACACACCTGTTGAACAGATCCAGGGTTTTTTCTGGTTTGGATCACGTGGTAATGTGGTACCACACAGAGACAGTCAATTAAACCTAGTCTGGGTCAACATTTCAAAGTATAACTCATGTTAGGTCTAGGTTAGGTCTGGGATTTGCTCTCATCAGGCTCATACTTTCGCATATTTCTCATACTTGTTGGCCAGATCCTGGCCTTTTTCTGGTTTGGATCACGTTGTAATGTGGTACCACACAGAAACAGTCGACTAAACCTGGTCTGGGTCAACATTTCAAAGTATAACTCATGTTAGGTCTCGGTGAGGCCTGGGATTTGCTCTCATCAGGCTCATACATTCGCATATTTCTCATACTTGATGGCCAGATCCTGGGCTTTTTCTGGTTTGGATCACGTGGTAATGTGGTACCACACTGAAACAGTCAATTAAACCTAGTCTGGGACAACATTTCAAACGATAACTCATGTTAGGTCTAGGTTAGGTCTGGGATTTGCTCTCATCAGGCTCATACATTCGCATATTTCTCATACTTGATGGCCAGATTCTGGGCTTTTTTTGGCTTGGATCACGTAGTAATGTGGCACCACACTGAAACTGATCCAAACCTGGTTTCGATCAATATTTTAGAGGATAACGCATGTTAGGTCTATGTTAGGTCTGGGATTTGCTCTCATCAGGCTCATACTTTCGCATATTTCTCACACTTGATAGCCAGATTCATGGCTTTTTCTGGTTTGGATCACGTGGTAATGTGGTACCACACTGAAACATTCAATTAAACCTAGTCTGGGTCAACATTTCAAAGGATAACTCATGTTAGGTCTAGGTTAGGTCTGGGATTTGCTCTCATCAGGCTCACACATTCGCATATTTCTCATACATGATGGCCAGATCCTGGGCTTTCTCTGGTTTGGATCACGTAGTAATTTGGTACCACACTGAAACAGTCGACTAAACCTGGTCTCGGTCAATATTTTAGAGGATAACGCATGTTAGGTCTAGGTTAGGTCTGGGATTTGCACTCATCAGACTCATACTTTCGCATATTTCTCATACTTGATGGCCAGATCCTGGCCTATTTCTGGTTTGGATCACGTAGTAATTTGGTACCACACTGAAACAGTCGACTAAACCTGGTCTCGGTCAATATTTCAGAGGATAACGCATGTTAGGTCTAGGTTAGGTCTGGGATTTGCTCTCATCAGGCTCACACATTCGCATATTTCTCATACTTGATGGCCAGATTCTGGGCTTTTTTTGGCTTGGATCACGTAGTAATGTGGCACCACACTGAAACTGATCCAAACCTGGTTTCGATCAATATTTTAGAGGTTAACGCATATTAGGTCTATGTTAGGTCTGGGATTTGCTCTCATCAGGCTCACACATTCACATTTTCCGCGTACTTGTTGGCCAGATCCTTGGCTTTTTCTGGTTTGGATCACGTAGTAATGTGGTACCACACTGAAACAGTCGACTAAACCTGGTCTCGGTCAATATTTTAGAGGATAACGCATGTTAGGTCTAGGTTAGGTCTGGGATTTGCTCTCATCAGGCTCATACTTTCGCATATTTCTCACACTTGATGGCCAGATTCATGGCTTTTTCTGGTTTGGATCACGTGGTAATGTGGTACCACACTGAAGCAGTCAATTAAACCTAGTCTGGGTCAACATTTCAAAGGATAACTCATGTTAGGTCTAGGTTAGGTCTGGGATTTGCTCTCATCAGGCTCATACTTTCGCATGTTTCTCATACTTGATGGCCAGATTCAGGGCATTTTCTGGATTGGATCACGCGGTAATGTGGTGCCACACTGAAACATTCGACTAAACCTGGTCTCGGTCAATATTTTAGAGGATAACGCATGTTAGGTCTAGGTTAGGTCTGGGATTTGCACTCATCAGGCTCATACTTTCGCATATTTCTCATACTTGTTGGCCAGATTCTGGGCTTTTTTTGGCATGGATCACGAAGTAATGTGGCACCACACTGAAACTGTCCATTAAACCTGGTTTCGATGAATATTTTAGAGGATGACGCATGTTAGGTCTATGTTATGTCTGGGATTTGCTCTCATCGGGCTCATACTTTCGCATATTTCTCATACTTGTTGGCCAGATTCTGGGCTTTTTTTGGCTTGGATCACGAAGTAATGTGGTACCACACTGAAACAGTCAATTAAACCTAGTCTGGGACAACATTTCAAACGATAACTCATGTTAGGTCTAGGTTAGGTCTGGGATTTGCTCTCATCAGGCTCATACATTCGCATATTTCTCATACTTGATGGCCAGATTCTGGGCTTTTTTTGGCTTGGATCACGTAGTAATGTGGCACCACACTGAAACTGATCCAATCCTGGTTTCGATCAATATTTTAGAGGATAACGCATGTTAGGTCTAGGTTAGGTCTGGGATTTGCTCTCATCAGGCTCATACTTTCGCATGTTTCTCATACTTGATGGCCAGATTCAGGGCTTTTTCTGGATTGGATCACGTGGTAATGTGGTGCCACACTGAAAGAGTCAATTAAACCTAGTCTGGGTCAACATTTCAAAGGATAACTCATGTTAGGTCTCGGCTAGGTCTGAGATTTGCTCTCATCAGGCTCATACATTCGTATATTTCTCATACTCGATGGCCTGATCCTGGGCTTTTTCTGGTTTGGATCACGTAGTAATGTGGTACCGCACTGAAACATTCGACTAAACCAGGTCTCGGTCAATATTTTAGAGGATAACGCATGTTAGGTCTAGGTTAGGTCTGGGATTTGCACTCATCAGGCTCATACTTTCGCATATTTCTCATACTTGTTGGCCAGATTCTGGGCTTTTTTTGGCTTGGATCACGAAGTAATGTGGCACCACACTGAAACTGTCCATTAAACCTGGTTTCGATGAATATTTTAGAGGATGACGCATGTTAGGTCTATGTTAGGTCTGGGATTTGCTCTCATCGGGCTCATACTTTTGCATATTTCTCATACTTGTTGGCCAGATCCTGGGCTTTTTCTGGTTTGGATCACGTAGTAATGTGGTACCGCACTGAAACATTCGACTAAACCTGGTCTCGGTCAATATTTTAGAGGACAACGCATGTTAGGTCTAGGTTAGGTCTGGGATTTGCACACATCAGGCTCATACATTCGCATATTTCTCATACTTGATGGCCAGATCCTGGGCTTTTTCTGGTTTGGATGACGTAGTAATGTGGTACCACACTGAAACAGTCGACTAAACCTGGTTTCGATCGATATTTCAGAGGATAACGCATGTTAGGTCTGGATTAGGTATGGGATTTGCCCTCATCAGTCTTATACTTTCGCATTCTTCACATACTTCTTGAACAGATCCCGGGCTTTTTCTGGTTTCGATCACGTGGTAATGTGGTATCACACAGAAACAGTACGTTAGACCTGGTTTCGGTCGATATTTTAGAGGATAACGCATATTAGGTCTAGGTTAGGTCTGGGATTTGCCCTCATCATGCTCATACTTTCGCATATTTCTCATTCTTGTTGGCCAGATCCTGGGCTTTCACTCGTTTGGATCACGTAGTTATGTGGTACCACACTGATACAGTCAAATTAAACCTGGTCTCGATCAGTATTTTAGAGGATAACACATGATAGGTCTAGGTTAGGTCTGGGATTTGCACTCATCAGGCTCATACTTTCGCATATTTCTCATACTCGATGGCCAGATTCTGGGCTTTTTTTGGTTCGGATCACGCTGCAATGTGGTACCACACTGAAACAGTCCATTAAACCTGGTTTCGATGAATATTTTAGAGGATAACGCAACTTAGGTCTTGGTTAGGCCTTGGATTTGCCCTCATAAGGCTCACACGTTCGCATTCTTCACATACCTGGTGAACACATCGTGGGTTTTTTCTGGTTTGCATCACGTGGTAATGTGGTAGCACACTGAAACAGATAATTATGCCTGGTTTCTATCAATATTTTAGAGGATAACACATGTTAGGTCTAGGTTAGGTCTGGGATTTGCTATCATCATGCTCATACTTTCGCATATTTCTCGTACTTGTTGGCCAGATCCTGCGCCTTTTCTGGTTTGGATCACGTAGTAATGTGGTATCACACAGAAACAGTCGACTAAACCTGGTCTCGGTCAATATTTTAGAGGACAACGCATGTTAGGTCTAGGTTAGGTCTGGGATTTGCACTCATCAGGCTCATACATTCGCATATTTCTCATACTTGATGGCCAGATCCTGGGCTTTTTCTGGTTTGGATCACGTGTTAATGTGGTACCACACTGAAACTGTACATTAAACCTGGTTTCGATCAATATTTTAGAGGATGACGCATGTTAGGTCTATGTTAGGTCTGGGATTTGCTCTCATCAGGCTCATACATTCACATTTTCCGCATACTTGTTTGCCAGATCCTGGACTTTTTCTGGTTTGGATCAAGTGGTAATGTGGTACCACACTGAAACAGTCAATTAAACCTAGTCTGGGTCAACATTTCAAAGGATAACTCATGTTAGGTCTAGGTTAGGTCTGGGATTTGCTCTCATCAGGCTCATACATTCGCATATTTCTCATACTTGATGGCCAGATTCAGGGCTTTTTCTGGTTTGGATCACGTGGTAATGTGGTACCACACTGAAACAGTCAATTAAACCTAGTCTGGGTCAACATTACAAAGTATAACTCATGTTAGGTCTAGGTGAGGCCCGGGATTTGCTCTCATCAGGCTCATACATTCGCATATTTCTCATACTTGATGGCCAGATCCTGGGCTTTTTCTGGTTTGGATCACGTGGTAATGTGGTACCACACTGAAACAGTCAATTAATCCTAGTCTGGGACAACATTTCAAACGATAACTCATGTTAGGTCTAGGTTAGGTCTGGGATTTGCTCTCATCAGGCTCATACATTCGCATATTTCTCATACTTGATGGCCAGATTCTAGGCTTTTTTTGGCTTGGGTCACGTAGTAATGTGGTACCACGCTGAAACTGTACATTAAACCTGGTTTCGATCAATATTTTAGAGGATGACGCATGTTAGATCTATGTTAGGTCTGGGATTTGCTCTCATCAGGCTCATACATTCACATTTTCCGCATACTTGTTGGCCAGATCCTTGCCTTTTTCTGGTTTGGATCACGTAGTAATGTGGTACCACACTGAAACAGTCGACTAAACCTGGTCTCGGTCAATATTTTAGAGGATAACGCATGTTAGGTCTAGGTCAGGTCTGGGATTTGCTCTCATCAGGCTCATACTTTCGCATATTTCTCACACTTGATGGCCAGATTCATGGCTTTTTCTGGTTTGGATCACGTGGTAATGTGGTACCACACTTAAACAGTCAATTAAACCTAGTCTGGGTCAACATTTCAAAGGATAACTCATGTTAGGTCTAGGTTAGGTCTGGGATTTGCTCTCATCAGGCTCACACATTCGCATATTTCTCATACTTGATGGCCAGATCCTGGGCTTTCTCTGGTTTGGATCACGTAGTAATTTGGTACCACACTGAAACAGTCGACTAAACCTGGTCTCGGTCAATATTTTAGAGGATAACGCATGTTAGGTCTAGGTTAGGTCTGGGATTTGCACTCATCAGACTCATACTTTCGCATATTTCTCATACTTGATGGCCAGATCCTGGCCTATTTCTGGTTTGGATCACGTAGGAATGTGGTACCACACTGAAACAGTCGATTAAACCTGGTTTCGATCGATATTTCAGAGGATAACGCATGTTAGGTCTAGGTTAGGTCTGGGATTTGCACTCATCAGGCTCATACTTTCGCATATCTCTCATACTTCTCGGCCAGATCCTGGCCTTTCTCTGGTTTGGATCACGTTGTAATGTGGTACCACACTGAAACAGTCGACTAAACCTGGTCTCGGTCAATATTTTAGAGGATAACACATGTTAGGTCTACGATAGGTCTGGGATTTGCTCTCATCAAGCTCATAATTTCGCATATTTCTCATACTTGATGGCCAGATTCAGGGCTTTTTCTGGATTGGATCACGTGGTAATGTGGTACCACACTGAAAGAATCAATTAAACCTAGTCTGGGTCAACATTTCAAAGGATAACTCATGTTAGGTCTCGGCTAGGTCTGAGATTTGCTCTCATCAGGCTCATACATTCGCATATTTCTCATACTTGATGGCCAGATCCTGGGCTTTTACTGGTTTGGATGACGTAGTAATGTGGTACCACACTGAAACAGTCGACTAAACCTGGTTTCGATCGATATTTCAGAGGATAACTCATGTTAGGTCTGGATTAGGTATGGGATTTGCCCTCATCAGTCTCATACCTTCGCATTCTTCACATACTTCTTGAACAGATACTGGGTTTTTTCTGGTTTGGATCACATAGTAGTGTGGTACCACACTGAAAGAGTCGATAAAACCTTGTTTCGATCGATATTTTAGAGGACAACGCATGTTAGGTCTGGATTAGGTCTGGGATTTGCCCTCATCAGGGTCATACATTCACATTTTCCGCATACTTGTTGGCCAGATCCCGGGCTTTTTCTGGTTTGGATCACGTGGTAATGTGGTATCACACAGAAACAGTACGTTAAACCTGGTTTCGATCGATATTTTAGAGGATAACGCATATTAGGTCTAGGTTAGGTCTGGGATTTGCCCTCATCAGGCTCATACATTCGCATATTTCTCATACTTGATGGCCAGATCCTGGGCTTCTTCTCGTTTGGATCACGTAGTAATGTGGTACCACACTGAAACAGTCGACTAAACCTGGTCTCGGTCAATATTTTAGAGGACAACGCATGTTAGGTCTAGGTTAGGTCTGGGATTTGCACTAATCAGGCTCATACATTCGCATATTTCTCATACTTGATGGCCAGATCCTGGGCTTTTTCTGGTTTGGATCACTTGGTAATGCGGTACCACACTGAAGCTGTACATTAAACCTGGTTTCGATCAATATTTTAGAGGATGACGCATGTTAGGTCTATGTTAGGTCTGGGATTTGCTCTCATCAGGCTCATACATTCACATTTTCCGCGTACTTGTTGGCCAGATCCTTGCCTTTTTCTGGTTTGGATCACGTAGTAATGTGGTACCACACTGAAACAGTCGACTAAACCTGGTCTCGGTCAATATTTTAGAGGATAACGCATGTTAGGTCTAGGTTAGGTCTGGGATTTGCTCTCATCAGGCTCATACTTTCGCATATTTCTCACACTTGATGGCCAGATTCATGGCTTTTTCTGGTTTGGATCACGTGGTAATGTGGTACCACACTTAAACAGTCAATTAAACCTATAGTCTGGGTCAACATTTCAAAGGATAACTCATGTTAGGTCTAGGTTAGATCTGGGATTTGCTCTCATCAGGCTCACACATTCGCATATTTCTCATACTTGATGGCCAGATCCTGGGCTTTCTCTGGTTTGGATCACGTAGTAATTTGGTACCACACTGAAACAGTCGACTAAACCTGGTCTCGGTCAATATTTTAGAGGATAACGCATGTTAGGTCTAGGTTAGGTCTGGGATTTGCACTCATCAGACTCATACTTTCGCATATTTCTCATACTTGATGGCCAGATCCTGGCCTTTTTCTGGTTTGGATCACGTAGGAATGTGGTACCACACTGAAACAGTCGATTAAACCTGGTTTCGATCGATATTTCAGAGGATAACGCATGTTAGGTCTAGGTTAGGTCTGGGATTTGCACTCATCAGGCTCATACTTTCGCATATTTCTCATACTTCTCGGCCAGATCCTGGCCTTTCTCTGGTTTGGATCACGTTGTAATGTGGTACCACACTGAAACAGTCGACTAAACCTGGTCTCGGTCAATATTTTAGAGGATAACGCATGTTAGGTCTAGGATAGGTCTGGGATTTGCTCTCATCAAGCTCATACTTTCGCATATTCCTCATACTTGATGGCCAGATTCATGGCTTTTTCTGGATTGGATCACGTGGTAATGTGGTACCACACTGAAAGAATCAATTAAACCTAGTCTGGGTCAACATTTCAAAGGATAACTCATGTTAGGTCTCGGCTAGGTCTGAGATTTGCTCTCATCAGGCTCATACATTCGCATATTTCTCATACTTGATGGCCAGATCCTGGGCTTTTTCTGGTTTGGATGACGTAGTAATGTGGTACCACACTGAAACAGTCGACTAAACCTGGTTTCGATCGATATTTCAGATGATAACGCATGTTAGGTCTGGATTAGGTATGGGATTTGCCCTCATCAGTCTCATACTTTCGCATTCTTCACATACTTCTTGAACAGATACTGGGTTTTTTCTGGTTTGGATCACATAGTAGTGTGGTACCACACTGAAAGAGTCGATAAAACCTTGTTTCGATCGATATATTAGAGGACAACGCATGTTAGGTCTGGATTAGGTCTGGGATTTGCCCTCATCAGGGTCATACATTCACATTTTCCGCATACTTGTTGGCCAGATCCCGGGCTTTTTCTGGTTTGGATCACGTGGTAATGTGGTATCACACAGAAACAGTACGTTAAACCTGGTTTCGATCGATATTTTAGAGGATAACGCATATTAGGTCTAGGTTAGGTCTGGGATTTGCCCTCATCATGCTCATACTTTCGCATATTTCTCATTCTTCTTGGCCAGATCCTGGGCTTTCACTCGTTTGGATCACGTAGTAATGTGGTACCACACTGAAACAGTCAATTAAACCTAGCCTGGGACAATATTTTAGAGGACAACGCATGTTAGGTCTAGGTTAGGTCTGGGATTTGCACTCATCAGGCTCATACTTTCGCATATTTCTCATACTTGTTGGCCAGATTCTGGGCTTTTTTTGGCTTGGGTCACGTAGTAATGTGGTACCACGCTGAAACTGTACATTAAACCTGGTTTCGGTCAATATTTTAGAGGATGACGCATGTTAGGTCTATGTTAGGTCTGGGATTTGCTCTCATCAGGCTCATACATTCACATTTTCCGCATACTTGTTGGCCAGATCCTGCGCCTTTTCTGGTTTGGATCACGTAGTAATGTGGTATCACACAGAACAAGTCCATTAAACCTGGTTTCGTTCAATATTTTAGAGGATAACGCATGTTAGGTCTAGGTTAGGTCTGGGATTTGCCCTCATCATGCTCATACTTTCGCATATTTCTCATTCTTCTTGGCCAGATCCTGGGCTTTCACTCGTTTGGATCACGTAGTAATGTGGTACCACACTGAAACAGTCAATTAAACCTAGCCTGGGTCAATATTTGAGAGGTCAACGCATGTTAGGTCTAGGTTAGGTCTGGGATTTGCACTCATCAGGCTCATACTTTCGCATATTTCTCATACTTGTTGGCCAGATTCTGGGCTTTTTCTGGTTTGGATCACGTGGTAATGTGGTACCACACTGAAACTGTACATTAAACCTGGTTTCGATCAATATTTTAGAGGATGACGCATGTTAGGTCTATGTTAGGTCTGGGATTTGCTCTCATCAGGCTCATACATTCACATTTTCCGCGTACTTGTTGGCCAGATCCTTGCCTTTTTCTGGTCTGGATCACGTAGTAATGTGGTACCACACTGAAACAGTCGACTAAACCTGGTCTCGGTCAATATTTTAGAGGATAACGCATGTTAGGTCTAGGTTAGGTCTGGGATTTGCTCTCATCAGGCTCATACTTTCGCATATTTCTCACACTTGATGGCCAGATTCATGGCTTTTTCTGGTTTGGATCACGTGGTAATGTGGTACCACACTTAAACAGTCAATTAAACCTATAGTCTGGGTCAACATTTCAAAGGATAACTCATGTTAGGTCTAGGTTAGGTCTGGGATTTGCTCTCATCAGGCTCACACATTCGCATATTTCTCATACTTGATGGCCAGATCCTGGGCTTTCTCTGGTTTGGATCACGTAGTAATTTGGTACCACACTGAAACAGTCGACTAAACCTGGTCTCGGTCAATATTTTAGAGGATAACGCATGTTAGGTCTAGGTTAGGTCTGGGATTTGCACTCATCAGACTCATACTTTCGCATATTTCTCATACTTGATGGCCAGATCCTGGCCTTTTTCTGGTTTGGATCACGTAGGAATGTGGTACCACACTGAAACAGTCGATTAAACCTGGTTTCGATCGATATTTCAGAGGATAACGCATGTTAGGTCTAGGTTAGGTCTGGGATTTGCACTCATCAGGCTCATACTTTCGCATATTTCTCATACTTCTCGGCCAGATCCTGGCCTTTCTCTGGTTTGGATCACGTTGTAATGTGGTACCACACTGAAACAGTCGACTAAACCTGGTTTCGGTCAATATTTTAGAGGATGACGCATGTTAGGTCTATGTTAGGTCTGGGATTTGCTCTCATCAGGCTCATACTATCGCATATTTCTCACACTTGATGGCCAGATTCATGGCTTTTTCTGGTTTGGATCACGTGGTAATGTGGTACCACACTGAAACAGTCAATTAAACCTAGTCTGGGTCAACATTTCCAAGGATAACTCATGTTTGGTCTAGGTTAGGTCTGGGATTTGCTCTCATCAGGCTCATACTTTCGCATGTTTCTCATACTTGTTGGCCAGATTCTGGGTTTTTTCTGGTTTAGATCACGTAGCAATGTGGTACCACACTGAAACAGTCCAGTAAACCTGGTTTCGTTCAATATTTTAGAGGATAACTCATGTTAGGTCTAGGTTAGGTCTGGGATTTGCTCTCATCAGGCTCATACATTCGCATATTTCTCATACTTGATGGCCAGATTCTGGGCTTTTTTTGGCTTGGATCACGTAGTAATGTGGCACCACACTGAAACTGATCCAAACCTGGTTTCGATCAATATTTTAGAGGATAACGCATGTTAGGTCTATGTTACGTCTGGGATTTGCTCTCATCAGGCTCATACTTTCGCATATTTCTCATACTTGATGGCCAGATTCATGGCTTTTTCTGATTTGGATCACGTGGTAATGTGGTACCACACTGAAACAGTCAATTAAACCTAGTCTGGGTCAACATTTCAAAGGATTACTCATGTTAGGTCTAGGTTAGGTCTGGGATTTGCTCTCATCAGGCTCACACATTCGCATATTTCTCATACATGATGGCCAGATCCTGGGCTTTCTCTGGTTTGGATGACGTAGTAATTTGGTACCACACTGAAACAGTCGACTAAACCTGGTCTCGGTCAATATTTTAGAGGATAACGCATGTTAGGTCTAGGTTAGGTCTGGGATTTGCTCTCATCAGGCTCATACTATCGCATATTTCTCACACTTGATGGCCAGATTCATGGCTTTTTCTGGTTTGGATCACGTGGTAATGTGGTACCACTCTGAAACAGTCAATTAAACCTAGTCTGGGTCAACATTTCAAAGGATAACTCATGTTAGGTCTAGGTTAGGTCTGGGATTTGCTCTCATCAGGCTCATACTTTCGCATGTTTCTCATACTTGTTGGCCAGATTCAGGGCTTTTTCTGGTTTGGATCACGTGGTAATGTGGTACCACACTGAAACAGTCCATTAAACCTGGTTTCGTTCAATATTTTAGAGGATAACGCATGTTAGGTCTATGTTAGGTCCGGGATTTGCTCTCATCAGGCTCATACTTTCGCATATTTCTCTCACTTGTTAGCCAGATTCAGGGCTTTTTCTGGTTTGGATCACGTGGTAATGTGGTACCACACTGCAACAGTCAATTAAACCTAGTCTGGGTCAACATTTCAAAGGAAAACTCATGTTAGAACTAGGTTAGGTCTGGGATTTGCACTCATCAGGCTCATACTTTCGCATATTTCTCATACTTGATGGCCAGATTCTGGGCCTTTTTTGGTTTGGATCACGTAGTAATGCGGTACCACGCTGAAACAGACCATTAAACGTGGTTTCGATCAATATTTTAGAGGACAACGCATGTTAGGTCTATATTAGGTTCGGGATTTGCCCTCATCAGGCTCACACTTTCGCATTCTTCACACACCTGTTGAACAGATCCAGGGTTTTTTCTGGTTTGGATCACGTGGTAATGTGGTACCACACAGAGACAGTCAATTAAACCTAGTCTGGGTCAACATTTCAAAGTATAACTCATGTTAGGTCTAGGTTAGGCCTGGGATTTGCTCTCATCAGTCTCATACTTTCGCATATTTCTCATACTTGTTGGCCAGATCCTGGCCTTTTTCTGGTTTGGATCACGTTGTAATGTGGTACCACACAGAAACAGTCGACTAAACCTGGTCTCGGTCAATATTTTAGAGGTTAACGCATGTTAGGTCTAGGATAGGTCTGGGATTTGCTCTCATGTGGCTCATACTTTCGCATATTTCTCATACTTGATGGCCAGATTCATGGCTTTTTCTGGTTTGGATCACGTGGTAATGTGGTACCACACTGAAACAGTCAATTAAACCTAGTCTGGGTCAACATTTCAAAGGATAACTCATGTTAGGTCTAGGTTAGGTCTGGGATTTGCTCTCATCAGGCTCACACATTCGCATATTTCTCATACATGATGGCCAGATCCTGGGCTTTCTCTGGTTTGGATCACGTAGTAATTTGGTACCACACTGAAACAGTCGACTAAACCTGGTCTCGGTCAATATTTTAGAGGATAACGCATGTTAGGTCTAGGTTAGGTCTGGGATTTGCTCTCATCAAGCTCATACTATCGCATATTTCTCACACTTGATGGCCAGATTCATGGCTTTTTCTGGTTTGGATCACGTGGTAATGTGGTAAAACTCTGAAACAGTCAATTAAACCTAGTCTGGGTCAACATTTCAAAGGATAACTCATGTTAGGTCTAGGTTAGGTCTGGGATTTGCTCTCATCAGGCTCATACTTTCGCATGTTTCTCATACTTGTTGGCCAGATTCTGGGTTTTTTCTGGTTTACATCACGTAGCAATGTGGTACCACACTGAAACAGTCCATTAAACCTGGTTTCGTTCAATATTTTAGAGGATAACGCATGTTAGGTCTATGTTAGGTCCGGGATTTGCTCTCATCAGGCTCATACTTTCGCATATTTCTCTTACTTGTTAGCCAGATTCAGGGCTTTTTCTGGTTTGGATCACGTGGTAATGTGGTACCACACTGCAACAGTCACTTAAACCTAGTCTGGGTCAACATTTCAAAGGAAAACTCATGTTAGAACTAGGTTAGGTCTGGGATTTGCTCTCATCAGGCTCATACTTTCGCATATTTCTCATACTTGATGGCCAGATTCTGGGCCTTTTTTGGTTTGGATCACGTAGTAATGCGGTACCACGCTGAAACAGACCATTAAACGTGGTTTCGATCAATATTTTAGAGGATAACGCATGTTAGGTCTATATTAGGTTCGGGATTTGCCCTCATCAGGCTCACACTTTCGCATTCTTCACACACCTGTTGAACAGATCCAGGGTTTTTTCTGGTTTGGATCACGTGGTAATGTGGTACCACACAGAGACAGTCAATTAAACCTAGTCTGGGTCAACATTTCAAAGTATAACTCATGTTAGGTCTAGGTTAGGTCTGGGATTTGCTCTCATCAGGCTCATACTTTCGCATATTTCTCATACTTGTTGGCCAGATCCTGGCCTTTTTCTGGTTTGGATCACGTTGTAATGTGGTACCACACAGAAACAGTCGACTAAACCTGGTCTGGGTCAACATTTCAAAGTATAACTCATGTTAGGTCTCGGTGAGGCCTGGGATTTGCTCTCATCAGGCTCATACATTCGCATATTTCTCATACTTGATGGCCAGATCCTGGGCTTTTTCTGGTTTGGATCACGTGGTAATGTGGTACCACACTGAAACAGTCAATTAAACCTAGTCTGGGACAACATTTCAAACGATAACTCATGTTAGGTCTAGGTTAGGTCTGGGATTTGCTCTCATCAGGCTCATACATTCGCATATTTCTCATACTTGATGGCCAGATTCTGGGCTTTTTTTGGCTTGGATCACGTAGTAATGTGGCACCACACTGAAACTGATCCAAACCTGGTTTCGATCAATATTTTAGAGGATAACGCATGTTAGGTCTATGTTAGGTCTGGGATTTGCTCTCATCAGGCTCATACTTTCGCATATTTCTCACACTTGATGGCCAGATTCATGGCTTTTTCTGGTTTGGATCACGTGGTAATGTGGTACCACACTGAAACATTGAATTAAACCTAGTCTGGGTCAACATTTCAAAGGATAACTCATGTTAGGTCTAGGTTAGGTCTGGGATTTGCTCTCATCAGGCTCACACATTCGCATATTTCTCATACATGATGGCCAGATCCTGGGCTTTCTCTGGTTTGGATCACGTAGTAATTTGGTACCACACTGAAACAGTCGACTAAACCTGGTCTCGGTCAATATTTTAGAGGATAACGCATGTTAGGTCTAGGTTAGGTCTGGGATTTGCACTCATCAGACTCATACTTTCGCATATTTCTCATACTTGATGGCCAGATCCTGGGCTTTCTCTGGTTTGGATCACGTAGTAATTTGGTACCACACTGAAACAGTCGACTAAACCTGGTCTCGGTCAATATTTCAGAGGATAACGCATGTTAGGTCTAGGTTAGGTCTGGGATTTGCTCTCATCAGGCTCACACATTCGCATATTTCTCATACTTGATGGCCAGATTCTGGGCTTTTTTTGGCTTGGATCACGTAGTAATGTGGCACCACACTGAAACTGATCCAAACCTGGTTTCGATCAATATTTTAGAGGTTAACGCATATTAGGTCTATGTTAGGTCTGGGATTTGCTCTCATCAGGCTCACACATTCACATTTTCCGCGTACTTGTTGGCCAGATCCTTGGCTTTTTCTGGTTTGGATCACGTAGTAATGTGGTACCACACTGAAACAGTCGACTAAACCTGGTCTCGGTCAATATTTTAGAGGATAACGCATGTTAGGTCTAGGTTAGGTCTGGGATTTGCTCTCATCAGGCTCATACTTTCGCATATTTCTCACACTTGATGGCCAGATTCATGGCTTTTTCTGGTTTGGATCACGTGGTAATGTGGTACCACACTGAAGCAGTCAATTAAACCTAGTCTGGGTCAACATTTCAAAGGATAACTCATGTTAGGTCTAGGTTAGGTCTGGGATTTGCTCTCATCAGGCTCATACTTTCGCATGTTTCTCATACTTGATGGCCAGATTCAGGGCTTTTTCTGGATTGGATCACGCGGTAATGTGGTGCCACACTGAAACATTCGACTAAACCTGGTCTCGGTCAATATTTTAGAGGATAACGCATGTTAGGTCTAGGTTAGGTCTGGGATTTGCACTCATCAGGCTCATACTTTCGCATATTTCTCATACTTGTTGGCCAGATTCTGGGCTTTTTTTGGCATGGATCACGAAGTAATGTGGCACCACACTGAAACTGTCCATTAAACCTGGTTTCGATGAATATTTTAGAGGATGACGCATGTTAGGTCTATGTTATGTCTGGGATTTGCTCTCATCGGGCTCATACTTTCGCATATTTCTCATACTTGTTGGCCAGATTCTGGGCTTTTTTTGGCTTGGATCACGAAGTAATGTGGTACCACACTGAAACAGTCAATTAAACCTAGTCTGGGACAACATTTCAAACGATAACTCATGTTAGGTCTAGGTTAGGTCTGGGATTTGCTTTCATCAGGCTCATACTTTCGCATATTTCTCATACTTGATGGCCAGATTCTGGGCTTTTTTTGGCTTGGATCACGTAGTAATGTGGCACCACACTGAAACTGATCCAATCCTGGTTTCGATCAATATTTTAGAGGATAACGCATGTTAGGTCTAGGTTAGGTCTGGGATTTGCTCTCATCAGGCTCATACTTTCGCATGTTTCTCATACTTGATGGCCAGATTCAGGGCTTTTTCTGGATTGGATCACGTGGTAATGTGGTGCCACACTGAAAGAGTCAATTAAACCTAGTCTGGGTCAACATTTCAAAGGATAACTCATGTTAGGTCTCGGCTAGGTCTGAGATTTGCTCTCGTCAGGCTCATACATTCGCATATTTCTCATACTCGATGGCCAGATCCTGGGCTTTTTCTGGTTTGGATCACGTAGTAATGTGGTATCGCACTGAAACATTCGACTAAACCAGGTCTCGGTCAATATTTTAGAGGATAACGCATGTTAGGTCTAGGTTAGGTCTGGGATTTGCACTCATCAGGCTCATACTTTCGCATATTTCTCATACTTGTTGGCCAGATTCTGGGCTTTTTTTGGCTTGGATCACGAAGTAATGTGGCACCACACTGAAACTGTCCATTAAACCTGGTTTCGATGAATATTTTAGAGGATGACGCATGTTAGGTCTATGTTAGGTCTGGGATTTGCTCTCATCGGGCTCATACTTTCGCATATTTCTCATACTTGTTGGCCAGATCCTGGGCTTTTTCTGGTTTGGATCACGTAGTAATGTGGTACCGCACTGAATCATTCGACTAAACCTGGTCTCGGTCAATATTTTAGAGGACAACGCATGTTAGGTCTAGGTTAGGTCTGGGATTTGCACACATCAGGCTCATACATTCACATATTTCTCATACTTGATGGCCAGATCCTGGGCTTTTTCTGGTTTGGATGACGTAGTAATGTGGTACCACACTGAAACAGTCGACTAAACCTGGTTTCGATCGATATTTCAGAGGATAACGCATGTTAGGTCTGGATTAGGTATGGGATTTGCCCTCATCAGTCTTATACTTTCGCATTCTTCACATACTTCTTGAACAGATCCCGGGCTTTTTCTGGTTTCGATCACGTGGTAATGTGGTATCACACAGAAACAGTACGTTAGACCTGGTTTCGGTCGATATTTTAGAGGATAACGCATATTAGGTCTAGGTTAGGTCTGGGATTTGCCCTCATCATGCTCATACTTTCGCATATTTCTCATTCTTGTTGGCCAGATCCTGGGCTTTCACTCGTTTGGATCACGTAGTTATGTGGTACCACACTGATACAGTCAAATTAAACCTGGTCTCGATCAGTATTTTAGAGGATAAAACATGATAGGTCTAGGTTAGGTCTGGGATTTGCACTCATCAGGCTCATACTTTCGCATATTTCTCATACTCGATGGCCAGATTCTGGGCTTTTTTTGGTTCGGATCACGCTGCAATGTGGTACCACACTGAAACAGTCCATTAAACCTGGTTTCGATGAATATTTTAGAGGACAACGCAACTTAGGTCTTGGTTAGGCCTTGGATTTGCCCTCATAAGGCTCACACGTTCGCATTCTTCACATACCTGGTGAACACATCGTGGGTTTTTTCTGGTTTGCATCACGTGGTAATGTGGTAGCACACTGAAACAGATAATTATGCCTGGTTTCTATCAATATTTTAGAGGATAACACATGTTAGGTCTAGGTTAGGTCTGGGATTTGCTATCATCATGCTCATACTTTCGCATATTTCTCGTACTTGTTGGCCGGATCCTGCGCCTTTTCTGGTTTGGATCACGTAGTAATGTGGTATCACACAGAAACAGTCGACTAAACCTGGTCTCGGTCAATATTTTAGAGGACAACGCATGTTAGGTCTAGGTTAGGTCTGGGATTTGCACTCATCAGGCTCATACATTCGCATATTTCTCATACTTGATGGCCAGATCCTGGGCTTTTTCTGGTTTGGATCACGTGTTAATGTGGTACCACACTGAAACTGTACATTAAACCTGGTTTCGATCAATATTTTAGAGGATGACGCATGTTAGGTCTATGTTAGGTCTGGGATTTGCTCTCATCAGGCTCATACATTCACATTTTCCGCATACTTGTTTGCCAGATCCTGGACTTTTTCTGGTTTGGATCAAGTGGTAATGTGGTACCACACTGAAACAGTCAATTAAACCTAGTCTGGGTCAACATTTCAAAGGATAACTCATGTTAGGTCTAGGTTAGGTCTGGGATTTGCTCTCATCAGGCTCATACATTCGCATATTTCTCATACTTGATGGCCAGATTCAGGGCTTTTTCTGGTTTGGATCACGTGGTAATGTGGTACCACACTGAAACAGTCAATTAAACCTAGTCTGGGTCAACATTACAAAGTATAACTCATGTTAGGTCTAGGTGAGGCCCGGGATTTGCTCTCATCAGGCTCATACATTCGCATATTTCTCATACTTGATGGCCAGATCCTGGGCTTTTTCTGGTTTGGATCACGTGGTAATGTGGTACCACACTGAAACAGTCAATTAATCCTAGTCTGGGACAACATTTCAAACGATAACTCATGTTAGGTCTAGGTTAGGTCTGGGATTTGCTCTCATCAGGCTCATACATTCGCATATTTCTCATACTTGATGGCCAGATTCTAGGCTTTTTTTGGCTTGGGTCACGTAGTAATGTGGTACCACGCTGAAACTGTACATTAAACCTGGTTTCGATCAATATTTTAGAGGATGACGCATGTTAGGTCTATGTTAGGTCTGGGATTTGCTCTCATCAGGCTCATACATTCACATTTTCCGCATACTTGTTGGCCAGATCCTTGCCTTTTTCTGGTTTGGATCACGTAGTAATGTGGTACCACACTGAAACAGTCGACTAAACCTGGTCTCGGTCAATATTTTAGAGGATAACGCATGTTAGGTCTAGGTCAGGTCTGGGATTTGCTCTCATCAGGCTCATACTTTCGCATATTTCTCACACTTGATGGCCAGATTCATGGCTTTTTCTGGTTTGGATCACGTGGTAATGTGGTACCACACTTAAACAGTCAATTAAACCTAGTCTGGGTCAACATTTCAAAGGATAACTCATGTTAGGTCTAGGTTAGGTCTGGGATTTGCTCTCATCAGGCTCACACATTCGCATATTTCTCATACTTGATGGCCAGATCCTGGGCTTTCTCTGGTTTGGATCACGTAGTAATTTGGTACCACACTGAAACAGTCGACTAAACCTGGTCTCGGTCAATATTTTAGAGGATAACGCATGTTAGGTCTGGATTAGGTATGGGATTTGCCCTCATCAGTCTCATACCTTCGCATTCTTCACATACTTCTTGAACAGATACTGGGTTTTTTCTGGTTTGGATCACATAGTAGTGTGGTACCACACTGAAAGAGTCGATAAAACCTTGTTTCGATCGATATTTTAGAGGACAACGCATGTTAGGTCTGGATTAGGTCTGGGATTTGCCCTCATCAGGGTCATACATTCACATTTTCCGCATACTTGTTGGCCAGATCCCGGGCTTTTTCTGGTTTGGATCACGTGGTAATGTGGTATCACACAGAAACAGTACGTTAAACCTGGTTTCGATCGATATTTTAGAGGATAACGCATATTAGGTCTAGGTTAGGTCTGGGATTTGCCCTCATCATGCTCATACTTTCGCATATTTCTCATTCTTCTTGGCCAGATCCTGGGCTTTCACTCGTTTGGATCACGTAGTAATGTGGTACCACACTGAAACAGTCAATTAAACCTAGCCTGGGTCAATATTTTAGAGGACAACGCATGTTAGGTCTAGGTTAGGTCTGGGATTTGCACTCATCAGGCTCATACTTTCGCATATTTCTCATACTTGTTGGCCAGATTCTGGGCTTTTTTTGGCTTGGGTCACGTAGTAATGTGGTACCACGCTGAAACTGTACATTAAACCTGGTTTCGATCAATATTTTAGAGGATGACGCATGTTAGGTCTATGTTAGGTCTGGGATTTGCTCTCATCAGGCTCATACATTCACATTTTCCGCATACTTGTTGGCCAGATCCTGCGCCTTTTCTGGTTTGGATCACGTAGTAATGTGGTATCACACAGAAACAGTCCATTAAACCTGGTTTCGCTCAATATTTTAGAGGATAACGCATGTTAGGTCTAGGTTAGGTCTGGGATTTGCTCTCATCAGGCTCATACATTCGCATATTTCTCATACTTGATGGCCAGATCCTGGGCTTCTTCTCGTTTGGATCACGTAGTAATGTGGTACCACACTGAAACAGTCGACTAAACCTGGTCTCGGTCAATATTTTAGAGGACAACGCATGTTAGGTCTAGGTTAGGTCTGGGATTTGCACTCATCAGGCTCATACTTTCGCATATTTCTCATACTCGATGGCCAGATTCTGGGCTTTTTTTGGTTCGGATCACGCTGCAATGTGGTACCACACTGAAACAGTCCATTAAACCTGGTTTCGATGAGTATTTTAGAGGATAACGCAACTTAGGTCTTGGTTAGGCCTTGGATTTGCCCTCATTAGGCTCACACGTTCGCATTCTTCACATACCTGGTGAACACATCGTGGGTTTTTTCTGGTTTGCATCACGTGGTAATGTGGTAGCACACTGAAACAGATAATTATGCCTGGTTTCTATCAATATTTTAGAGGATAACACATGTTAGGTCTAGGTTAGGTCTGGGATTTGCTATCATCATGCTCATACTTTCGCATATTTCTCGTACTTGTTGGCCGGATCCTGCGCCTTTTCTGGTTTGGATCACGTTGTAATGTGGTATCACACAGAAACAGTCGACTAAACCTGGTCTCGGTCAATATTTTAGAGGACAACGCATGTTAGGTCTAGGTTAGGTCTGGGATTTGCACTCATCAGGCTCATACATTCGCATATTTCTCATACTTGATGGCCAGATCCTGGGCTTTTTCTGGTTTGGATCACGTGTTAATGTGGTACCACACTGAAACTGTACATTAAACCTGGTTTCGATCAATATTTTAGAGGATGACGCATGTTAGGTCTATGTTAGGTCTGGGATTTGCTCTCATCAGGCTCATACATTCACATTTTCCGCATACTTGTTTGCCAGATCCTGGACTTTTTCTGGTTTGGATCAAGTGGTAATGTGGTACCACACTGAAACAGTCAATTAAACCTAGTTTGGGTCAACATTTCAAAGGATAACTCATGTTAGGTCTAGGTTAGGTCTGGGATTTGCTCTCATCAGGCTCATACATTCGCATATTTCTCATACTTGATGGCCAGATTCAGGGCTTTTTCTGGTTTGGATCACGTGGTAATGTGGTACCACACTGAAACAGTCAATTAAACCTAGTCTGGGTCAACATTACAAAGTATAACTCATGTTAGGTCTAGGTGAGGCCCGGGATTTGCTCTCATCAGGCTCATACATTCGCATATTTCTCATACTTGATGGCCAGATCCTGGGCTTTTTCTGGTTTGGATCACGTGGTAATGTGGTACCACACTGAAACAGTCAATTAATCCTAGTCTGGGACAACATTTCAAACGATAACTCATGTTAGGTCTAGGTTAGGTCTGGGATTTGCTCTCATCAGGCTCATACATTCGCATATTTCTCATACTTGATGGCCAGATTCTAGGCTTTTTTTGGCTTGGGTCACGTAGTAATGTGGTACCACGCTGAAACTGTACATTAAACCTGGTTTCGATCAATATTTTAGAGGATGACGCATGTTAGGTCTATGTTAGGTCTGGGATTTGCTCTCATCAGGCTCATACATTCACATTTTCCGCATACTTGTTGGCCAGATCCTTGCCTTTTTCTGGTTTGGATCACGTAGTAATGTGGTACCACACTGAAACAGTCGACTAAACCTGGTCTCGGTCAATATTTTAGAGGATAACGCATGTTAGGTCTAGGTCAGGTCTGGGATTTGCTCTCATCAGGCTCATACTTTCGCATATTTCTCACACTTGATGGCCAGATTCATGGCTTTTTCTGGTTTGGATCACGTGGTAATGTGGTACCACACTTAAACAGTCAATTAAACCTAGTTTGGGTCAACATTTCAAAGGATAACTCATGTTAGGTCTAGGTCAGGTCTGGGATTTGCTCTCATCAGGCTCACACATTCGCATATTTCTCATACTTGATGGCCAGATCCTGGGCTTTCTCTGGTTTGGATCACGTAGTAATTTGGTACCACACTGAAACAGTCGACTAAACCTGGTCTCGGTCAATATTTTAGAGGATAACGCATGTTAGGTCTAGGTTAGGTCTGGGATTTGCACTCATCAGACTCATACTTTCGCATATTTCTCATACTTGATGGCCAGATCCTGGCCTATTTCTGGTTTGGATCACGTAGGGATGTGGTACCACACTGAAACAGTCGATTAAACCTGGTTTCGATCGATATTTCAGAGGATAACGCATGTTAGGTCTAGGTTAGGTCAGGGATTTGCACTCATCAGGCTCATACTTTCGCATATTTCTCATACTTCTCGGCCAGATCCTGGCCTTTCTCTGGTTTGGATCACGTTGTAATGTGGTACCACACTGAAACAGTCGACTAAACCTGGTCTCGGTCAATATTTTAGAGGATAACGCATGTTAGGTCTAGGATAGGTCTGGGATTTGCTCTCATCAAGCTCATACTTTCGCATATTCCTCATACTTGATGGCCAGATTCATGGCTTTTTCTGGATTGGATCACGTGGTAATGTGGTACCACACTGAAAGAATCAATTAAACCTAGTCTGGGTCAACATTTCAAAGGATAACTCATGTTAGGTCTCGGCTAGGTCTGAGATTTGCTCTCATCAGGCTCATACATTCGCATATTTCTCATACTTGATGGCCAGATCCTGGGCTTTTTCTGGTTTGGATGACGTAGTAATGTGGTACCACACTGAAACAGTCGACTAAACCTGGTTTCGATCGATATTTCAGAGGATAACGCATGTTAGGTCTGGATTAGGTATGGGATTTGCCCTCATCAGTCTCATACTTTCGCATTCTTCACATACTTCTTGAACAGATACTGGGTTTTTTCTGGTTTGGATCACATAGTAGTGTGGTACCACACTGAAAGAGTCGATAAAACCTTGTTTCGATCGATATATTAGAGGACAACGCATGTTAGGTCTGGATTAGGTCTGGGATTTGCCCTCATCAGGGTCATACATTCACATTTTCCGCATACTTGTTGGCCAGATCCCGGGCTTTTTCTGGTTTGGATCACGTGGTAATGTGGTATCACACAGAAACAGTACGTTAAACCTGGTTTCGATCGATATTTTAGAGGATAACGCATATTAGGTCTAGGTTAGGTCTGGGATTTGCCCTCATCATGCTCATACTTTCGCATATTTCTCATTCTTCTTGGCCAGATCCTGGGCTTTCACTCGTTTGGATCACGTAGTAATGTGGTACCACACTGAAACAGTCAATTAAACCTAGCCTGGGTCAATATTTTAGAGGACAACGCATGTTAGGTCTAGGTTAGGTCTGGGATTTGCACTCATCAGGCTCATACTTTCGCATATTTCTCATACTTGTTGGCCAGATTCTGGGCTTTTTTTGGCTTGGGTCACGTAGTAATGTGGTACCACGCTGAAACTGTACATTAAACCTGGTTTCGGTCAATATTTTAGAGGATGACGCATGTTAGGTCTATGTTAGGTCTGGGATTTGCTCTCATCAGGCTCATACATTCACATTTTCCGCATACTTGTTGGCCAGATCCTGCGCCTTTTCTGGTTTGGATCACGTAGTAATGTGGTATCACACAGAACAAGTCCATTAAACCTGGTTTCGTTCAATATTTTAGAGGATAACGCATGTTAGGTCTAGGTTAGGTCTGGGATTTGCCCTCATCATGCTCATACTTTCGCATATTTCTCATTCTTCTTGGCCAGATCCTGGGCTTTCACTCGTTTGGATCACGTAGTAATGTGGTACCACACTGAAACAGTCAATTAAACCTAGCCTGGGTCAATATTTTAGAGGACAACGCATGTTAGGTCTAGGTTAGGTCTGGGATTTGCACTCATCAGGCTCATACTTTCGCATATTTCTCATACTTGTTGGCCAGATTCTGGGCTTTTTCTGGTTTGGATCACGTGGTAATGTGGTACCACACTGAAACTGTACATTAAACCTGGTTTCGATCAATATTTTAGAGGATGACGCATGTTAGGTCTATGTTAGGTCTGGGATTTGCTCTCATCAGGCTCATACATTCACATTTTCCGCGTACTTGTTGGCCAGATCCTTGCCTTTTTCTGGTCTGGATCACGTAGTAATGTGGTATCACACAGAAACAGTCGACTAAACCTGGTCTCGGTCAATATTTTAGAGGACAACGCATGTTAGGTCTAGGTTAGGTCTGGGATTTGCACTCATCAGGCTCATACATTCGCATATTTCTCATACTTGATGGCCAGATCCTGGGCTTTTTCTGGTTTGGATCACGTGTTAATGTGGTACCACACTGAAACTGTACATTAAACCTGGTTTCGATCAATATTTTAGAGGATGACGCATGTTAGGTCTATGTTAGGTCTGGGATTTGCTCTCATCAGGCTCATACATTCACATTTTCCGCATACTTGTTTGCCAGATCCTGGACTTTTTCTGGTTTGGATCAAGTGGTAATGTGGTACCACACTGAAACAGTCAATTAAACCTAGTTTGGGTCAACATTTCAAAGGATAACTCATGTTAGGTCTAGGTTAGGTCTGGGATTTGCTCTCATCAGGCTCATACATTCGCATATTTCTCATACTTGATGGCCAGATTCAGGGCTTTTTCTGGTTTGGATCACGTGGTAATGTGGTACCACACTGAAACAGTCAATTAAACCTAGTCTGGGTCAACATTACAAAGTATAACTCATGTTAGGTCTAGGTGAGGCCCGGGATTTGCTCTCATCAGGCTCATACATTCGCATATTTCTCATACTTGATGGCCAGATCCTGGGCTTTTTCTGGTTTGGATCACGTGGTAATGTGGTACCACACTGAAACAGTCAATTAATCCTAGTCTGGGACAACATTTCAAACGATAACTCATGTTAGGTCTAGGTTAGGTCTGGGATTTGCTCTCATCAGGCTCATACATTCGCATATTTCTCATACTTGATGGCCAGATTCTAGGCTTTTTTTGGCTTGGGTCACGTAGTAATGTGGTACCACGCTGAAACTGTACATTAAACCTGGTTTCGATCAATATTTTAGAGGATGACGCATGTTAGGTCTATGTTAGGTCTGGGATTTGCTCTCATCAGGCTCATACATTCACATTTTCCGCATACTTGTTGGCCAGATCCTTGCCTTTTTCTGGTTTGGATCACGTAGTAATGTGGTACCACACTGAAACAGTCGACTAAACCTGGTCTCGGTCAATATTTTAGAGGATAACGCATGTTAGGTCTAGGTTAGGTCTGGGATTTGCACTCATCAGACTCATACTTTCGCATATTTCTCATACTTGATGGCCAGATCCTGGCCTATTTCTGGTTTGGATCACGTAGGGATGTGGTACCACACTGAAACAGTCGATTAAACCTGGTTTCGATCGATATTTCAGAGGATAACGCATGTTAGGTCTAGGTTAGGTCAGGGATTTGCACTCATCAGGCTCATACTTTCGCATATTTCTCATACTTCTCGGCCAGATCCTGGCCTTTCTCTGGTTTGGATCACGTTGTAATGTGGTACCACACTGAAACAGTCGACTAAACCTGGTCTCGGTCAATATTTTAGAGGATAACGCATGTTAGGTCTAGGATAGGTCTGGGATTTGCTCTCATCAAGCTCATACTTTCGCATATTCCTCATACTTGATGGCCAGATTCATGGCTTTTTCTGGATTGGATCACGTGGTAATGTGGTACCACACTGAAAGAATCAATTAAACCTAGTCTGGGTCAACATTTCAAAGGATAACTCATGTTAGGTCTCGGCTAGGTCTGAGATTTGCTCTCATCAGGCTCATACATTCGCATATTTCTCATACTTGATGGCCAGATCCTGGGCTTTTTCTGGTTTGGATGACGTAGTAATGTGGTACCACACTGAAACAGTCGACTAAACCTGGTTTCGATCGATATTTCAGAGGATAACGCATGTTAGGTCTGGATTAGGTATGGGATTTGCCCTCATCAGTCTCATACTTTCGCATTCTTCACATACTTCTTGAACAGATACTGGGTTTTTTCTGGTTTGGATCACATAGTAGTGTGGTACCACACTGAAAGAGTCGATAAAACCTTGTTTCGATCGATATATTAGAGGACAACGCATGTTAGGTCTGGATTAGGTCTGGGATTTGCCCTCATCAGGGTCATACATTCACATTTTCCGCATACTTGTTGGCCAGATCCCGGGCTTTTTCTGGTTTGGATCACGTGGTAATGTGGTATCACACAGAAACAGTACGTTAAACCTGGTTTCGATCGATATTTTAGAGGATAACGCATATTAGGTCTAGGTTAGGTCTGGGATTTGCCCTCATCATGCTCATACTTTCGCATATTTCTCATTCTTCTTGGCCAGATCCTGGGCTTTCACTCGTTTGGATCACGTAGTAATGTGGTACCACACTGAAACAGTCAATTAAACCTAGCCTGGGTCAATATTTTAGAGGACAACGCATGTTAGGTCTAGGTTAGGTCTGGGATTTGCACTCATCAGGCTCATACTTTCGCATATTTCTCATACTTGTTGGCCAGATTCTGGGCTTTTTTTGGCTTGGGTCACGTAGTAATGTGGTACCACGCTGAAACTGTACATTAAACCTGGTTTCGGTCAATATTTTAGAGGATGACGCATGTTAGGTCTATGTTAGGTCTGGGATTTGCTCTCATCAGGCTCATACATTCACATTTTCCGCATACTTGTTGGCCAGATCCTGCGCCTTTTCTGGTTTGGATCACGTAGTAATGTGGTATCACACAGAACAAGTCCATTAAACCTGGTTTCGTTCAATATTTTAGAGGATAACGCATGTTAGGTCTAGGTTAGGTCTGGGATTTGCCCTCATCATGCTCATACTTTCGCATATTTCTCATTCTTCTTGGCCAGATCCTGGGCTTTCACTCGTTTGGATCACGTAGTAATGTGGTACCACACTGAAACAGTCAATTAAACCTAGCCTGGGTCAATATTTTAGAGGACAACGCATGTTAGGTCTAGGTTAGGTCTGGGATTTGCACTCATCAGGCTCATACTTTCGCATATTTCTCATACTTGTTGGCCAGATTCTGGGCTTTTTCTGGTTTGGATCACGTGGTAATGTGGTACCACACTGAAACTGTACATTAAACCTGGTTTCGATCAATATTTTAGAGGATGACGCATGTTAGGTCTATGTTAGGTCTGGGATTTGCTCTCATCAGGCTCATACATTCACATTTTCCGCGTACTTGTTGGCCAGATCCTTGCCTTTTTCTGGTCTGGATCACGTAGTAATGTGGTACCACACTGAAACAGTCGACTAAACCTGGTCTCGGTCAATATTTTAGAGGATAACGCATGTTAGGTCTAGGTTAGGTCTGGGATTTGCTCTCATCAGGCTCATACTTTCGCATATTTCTCACACTTGATGGCCAGATTCATGGCTTTTTCTGGTTTGGATCACGTGGTAATGTGGTACCACACTTAAACAGTCAATTAAACCTATAGTCTGGGTCAACATTTCAAAGGATAACTCATGTTAGGTCTAGGTTAGGTCTGGGATTTGCTCTCATCAGGCTCACACATTCGCATATTTCTCATACTTCTCGGCCAGATCCTGGCCTTTCTCTGGTTTGGATCACGTTGTAATGTGGTACCACACTGAAACAGTCGACTAAACCTGGTCTCGGTCAATATTTTAGAGGATAACGCATGTTAGGTCTAGGATAGGTCTGGGATTTGCTCTCATCAAGCTCATACTTTCGCATATTTCTCATACTTGATGGCCAGATTCAGGGCTTTTTCTGGATTGGATCACGTGGTAATGTGGTACCACACTGAAAGAATCAATTAAACCTAGTCTGGGTCAACATTTCAAAGGATAACTCATGTTAGGTCTCGGCTAGGTCTGAGATTTGCTCTCATCAGGCTCATACATTCGCATATTTCTCATACTTGATGGCCAGATCCTGGGCTTTTTCTGGTTTGGATGACGTAGTAATGTGGTACCACACTGAAACAGTCGACTAAACCTGGTTTCGATCGATATTTCAGAGGATAACGCATATTTAGGTCTGGATTAGGTATGGGATTTGCCCTCATCAGTCTCATACTTTCGCATTCTTCACATACTTCTTGAACAGATACTGGGTTTTTTCTGGTTTGGATCACATAGTAGTGTGGTACCACACTGAAAGAGTCGATAAAACCTTGTTTCGATCGATATTTTAGAGGACAACGCATGTTAGGTCTGGATTAGGTCTGGGATTTGCCCTCATCAGGGTCATACATTCACATTTTCCGCATACTTGTTGGCCAGATCCCGGGCTTTTTCTGGTTTGGATCACGTGGTAATGTGGTATCACACAGAAACAGTACGTTAAACCTGGTTTCGATCGATATTTTAGAGGATAACGCATATTAGGTCTAGGTTAGGTCTGGGATTTGCCCTCATCATGCTCACACTTTCGCATATTTCTCATTCTTCTTGGCCAGATCCTGGGCTTTCACTCGTTTGGATCACGTAGTTATGTGGTACCACACTGATACAGTCAAATTAAACTTGGTCTCGATCAGTATTTTAGAGGATAACACATGATAGGTCTAGGTTAGGTCTGGGATTTGCACTCATCAGGCTCATACTTTCGCATATTTCTCATACTCGATGGCCAGATTCTGGGCTTTTTTTGGTTCGGATCACGCTGCAATGTGGTACCACACTGAAACAGTCCATTAAACCTGGTTTCGATGAATATTTTAGAGGATAACGCATGTTAGGTCTAGGTTAGGTCTGGGATTTGCTATCATCATGCTCATACTTTCGCATATTTCTCGTACTTGTTGGCCAGATTCTGGGCCTTTTTTGGTTTGGATCACGTAGTAATGCGGTACCACGCTGAAACAGACCATTAAACGTGGTTTCGATCAATATTTTAGAGGATAACGCATGTTAGGTCTATGTTAGGTTCGGGATTTGCCCTCATCAGGCTCACACTTTCGCATTCTTCACACACCTGTTGAACAGATCCAGGGTTTTTTCTGGTTTGAATCACGTGGTAATGTGGTACCACACAGAGACAGTCAATTAAACCTAGTCTGGGTCAACATTTCAAAGTATAACTCATGTTAGGTCTAGGTTAGGTCTGGGATTTGCTCTCATCAGGCTCATACTTTCGCATATTTCTCATACTTGTTGGCCAGATCCTGGCCTTTTTCTGGTTTGGATCACGTTGTAATGTGGTACCACACAGAAACAGTCGACTAAACCTGGTCTCGGTCAATATTTTAGAGGTTAACGCATGTTAGGTCCAGGATAGGTGTGGGATTTGCTCTCATGTGGCTCATACTTTCGCATATTTCTCATACTTGATGGCCAGATTCTGGGCTTTTTTTGGCTTGGATCAAGTAGTAATGTGGCACCACACTGAAACTGATCCAAACCTGGTTTCGATCAATATTTTAGAGGATAACGCATATTAGGTCTATGTTAGCTCCGGGATTTGCTCTCATCAGGCTCATACTTTCGCATATTTCTCTTACTTGTTAGCCAGATTCAGGACTTGTTCTGGTTTGGATCACGTGGTAATGTGGTACCACACTGAAACACTCAATTAAACCTAGTCTGGGTCAACATTTCAAAGGATAACTCATGTTAGAACTAGGTTAGGTCTGGGATTTGCACTCATCAGGCTCATACTTTCGCATATTTCTCATACTTGATGGTCAGATTCTGGGCCTTTTTTGGTTTGGATCACGTAGTAATGCGGTACCACGCTGAAACAGATCATTAAACCTGGTTTCAATCAATATTTAAGAGGATAACGCATGTTAGGTCTTGGTTAGGCCTTGGATTTGCCCTCATCAGGCTCACACGTTCGCATTCTTCACGTACCTGGTGAACAGATCCTGGGTTTTTTCTGGTTTGGATCACGGGGTAATGTGGTACCACACTGAAACAGACAATTAAGCATGGTTTCTATCAATATTTTAGAGGATAACACATGTTAGGTCTAAGTTAGTTCTGGGATTTCCACTCATCAGGCTCATACTTTCGCATATATCTCTTACTTGATGGCCAGATTCTGGACTCTTTCTGGATTGGATCACGTAGTAATGTGGTACCACATAAAAACAGTCGACTAAGCTTGGTCACGATCAATATTTTATAGGATAACGCATGTTAGGTCTGGATTAGGTATGGGATTTGCCCTCATCAGTCTCATACTTTCGCATTCTTCACATACTTCTTGAACAGATACTGTGTTTTTTCTGGTTTGGATCACATAGTAGTGTGGTACCACACTGAAAGAGTCGATTAAACCTTGTTTCGATCGATATTTTAGAGGGCAACGCATGCTAGGTCTGGATTAGGTCTGGGATTTGCCATCGTCAGGGTCATACATTCATATTTTCCGCATAGTGGTTGGCCAGATCCCGGGCTTTCTCTGGTTTGGATCACGTGGTGATGCGGTATCACACAGAAACAGTCCATTAAACCTGGTTTCGTTCAATATTTTAGAGGATAACGCATGTTAGGTCTATGTTAGGTCCGGGATTTGCTCTCATCAGGCTCTTACTTTCGCATATTTCTCATTCTTGTTGGCCAGATCCTGGGCTTTCACTCGTTTGGATCACGTAGTTATGTGGTACCACACTGAAACAGTCAAATTAAACCTGGTCTCGATCAGTATTTTAGAGGATGACACATGATAGGTCTAGGTTTGGTCTGGGATTTGCACTCATCAGGCTCATACTTCCCCATATTTCTCATACTTGTTGGCCAGATTCTGGGTTTTTTCTGGTTTAGATCACGTAGCAACGTGGTACCACACTGAAACAGTCCATTAAACCTGGTTTCGTTCAATATTTTAGAGGATAACGCATCTTAGGTCTTGGTTGGGCCTTGGTTTTGCCCTCATCAGGCTCACACGTTCGCATTCTTCACATACTTGTTGAACAGAACCCGGGTTTTTTCTGGTTTAGATCACGTAGCAATGTGGTACCACACTGAAACAGTCCATTAAACCTGGCTTCGATCAATATTTTAGAGGATAACGCATGTTAGGTCTATGTCAGGTCCGGGATTTGCTCTCATCAGGCTCATACTTTCGCATATTTCTCTTACTTGTTAGCCAGATTCAGGGCTTTTTCTGGTTTGGATCACGTGGTAACGTGGTACCACACTGCAACAGTCAATTAAACCTAGTCTGGGTCAACATTTCAAAGGATAACTCATGTTAGAACTAGGTTAGGTCTGGGATTTGCACTCATCCGGCTCATACTTTCGCATATTTCTCATACTTGATGGCCAGATTCTGGGCCTTTTTTGGTTTGGATCACGTAGTAATGCGGTACCACGCTGAAACAGACCATTAAACGTGGTTTCGATCAATATTTTAGAGGATAACGCATGTTAGGTCTATGTTAGGTTCGGGATTTGCCCTCATCAGGCTCACACTTTCGCATTCTTCACACACCTGTTGAACAGATCCAGGGTTTTTTCTGGTTTGGATCACGTGGTAATGTGGTACCACACAGAGACAGTCAATTAAACCTAGTCTGGGTCAACATTTCAAAGTATAACTCATGTTAGGTCTAGGTTAGGTCTGGGATTTGCTCTCATCAGGCTCATACTTTCGCATATTTCTCATACTTGTTGGCCAGATCCTGGCCTTTTTCTGGTTTGGATCACGTTGTAATGTGGTACCACACAGAAACAGTCGACTAAACCTGGTCTCGGTCAATATTTTAGAGGTTAACGCATGTTAGGTCTAGGATAGGTCTGGGATTTGCTCTCATGTGGCTCATACTTTCGCATATTTCTCATACTTGATGGCCAGATTCAGGGCTTTTTCTGGTTTGGATCACGTGGTAATGTGGTACCACACTGAAACATTCAATTAAACCTAGTCTGGGTCAACATTTCAAAGTATAACTCATGTTAGGTCTCGGTGAGGCCTGGGATTTGCTCTCATCAGGCTCATACATTCGCATATTTCTCATACTTGATGGCCAGATCCTGGGATTTTTCTGGTTTGGATCACGTGGTAATGTGGTACCACACTGAAACAGTCAATTAAACCTAGTCTGGGACAACATTTCAAACGATAACTCATGTTAGGTCTAGGTTAGGTCTGGGATTTGCTCTCATCAGGCTCATACATTCGCATATTTCTCATACTTGATGGCCAGATTCTGGGCTTTTTTTGGCTTGGATCACGTAGTAATGTGGCACCATACTGAAACTGATCCAAACCTGGTTTCGATCAATATTTTAGAGGATAACGCATGTTAGGTCTGGATTAGGTCTGGGATTTGCCCTCATCAGGGTCATACATTCACATTTTCCGCATAGTGGTTGGCCAGATCCCGGGCTTTCTCTGGATTGGATCACGTGGTAATGCGGAATCACACAGAAACAGTCCATTAAACCTGGTTTCGTTCAATATTTTAGAGGATAACGCATGTTAGGTCTATGTTAGGTCCGGGATTTGCTCTCATCAGGCTCATACTTTCGCATATTTCTCATTCTTGTTGGCCAGATCCTGGGCTTTCACTCGTTTGGATCACGTAGTTATGTGGTACCACACTGAAACAGTCAAATTAAACGTGGTCTCGATCAGTATTTTAGAGGATGACACATGTTAGGTCTAGGTTTGGTCTGGGATTTGCACTCATCAGGCTCATACTTCCCCATATTTCTCATACTTGTTGGCCAGATTCTGGGTTTTTTCTGGTTTAGATCACGTAGCAATGTGGTACCACACTGAAACAGTCCATTAAACCTGGTTTCGTTCAATATTTTAGAGGATAACGCATCTTAGGTCTTGGTTGGGCCTTGGTTTTGCCCTCATCAGGCTCACACGTTCGCATTCTTCACATACTTGTTGAACAGAACCCGGGTTTTTTCTGGTTTAGATCACGTAGCAATGTGGTACCACACTGAAACAGTCCATTAAACCTGGTTTCGATCAACATTTCAAAGTATAACTCATGTTAGGTCTAGGTTAGGTCTGGGATTTGCTCTCATCAGGCTCATACTTTCGCATATTTCTCATACTTGTTGGCCAGATCCTGGCCTTTTTCTGGCTTGGATCACGTAGTAATGTGGCACCACACTGAAACTGATCCAAACCTGGTTTCGATCAATATTTTAGAGGATAACGCATGTTAGGTCTATGTTAGGTCTGGGATTTGCTCTCATCAGGCTCATACATTCACATTTTCCGCGTACTTGTTGGCCAGATCCTTGCCTTTTTCTGGTTTGGATCACGTAGTAGTGTGGTACCACTCAGAAACAGTCGACTAAACCTGGTCTCGGTCAATATTTTAGAGGATAACGCATGTTAGGTCTAGGTTAGGTCTGGGATTTGCTCTCATCAGGCTCATACTTTCGCATACTTCTCTCACTTGATGGCCAGATTCATGGCTTTTTCTGGTTTGGATCACGTGGTAATGTGGTACCACACTGAAACAGTCAATTAAATCTAGTCTGGGACAACATTTCAAACGATAACTCATGTTAGGTCTAGGTTAGGTCTGGGATTTGCTCTCATCAGGCTCATACATTCGCATATTTCTCATACTTGATGGCCAGATTCTGGGCTTTTTTTGGCTTGGATCACGTAGTAATGTGGCACCACACTGAAACTGATCCAAACCTGGTTTCGATCAATATTTTAGAGGATAACGCATGTAAGGTCTGGATTAGGTCTGGGATTTGCCCTCATCAGGGTCATACATTCACATTTTCCGCATAGTGGTTGGCCAGATCCAGGGCTTTCTCTGGTTTGGATCACGTGGTAATGCGGAATCACACAGAAACAGTCCATTAAACCTGGTTTCGTTCAATATTTTAGAGGATAACGCATGTTAGGTCTATGTTAGGTCCGGGATTTGCTCTCATCAGGCTCATACTTTCGCATATTTCTCTTACTTGTTAGCCAGATTCAGGGCTTTTTCTGGTTTGGATCACGTGGTAACGTGGTACCACACTGCAACAGTCAATTAAACCTAGTCTGGGTCAACATTTCAAAGGATAACTCATGTTAGAACTAGGTTAGGTCTGGGATTTGCACTCATCCGGCTCATACTTTCGCATATTTCTCATACTTGATGGCCAGATTCTGGGCCTTTTTTGGTTTGGATCACGTAGTAATGCGGTACCACGCTGAAACAGACCATTAAACGTGGTTTCGATCAATATTTTAGAGGATAACGCATGTTAGGTCTATGTTAGGTTCGGGATTTGCCCTCATCAGGCTCACACTTTCGCATTCTTCACACACCTGTTGAACAGATCCAGGGTTTTTTCTGGTTTGGATCACGTGGTAATGTGGTACCACACAGAGACAGTCAATTAAACCTAGTCTGGGTCAACATTTCAAAGTATAACTCATGTTAGGTCTAGGTTAGGTCTGGGATTTGTTCTCATCAGGCTCATACTTTCGCATATTTCTCATACTTGTTGGCCAGATCCTGGCCTTTTTCTGGCTTGGATCACGTAGTAATGTGGCACCACACTGAAACTGATCCAAACCTGGTTTCGATCAATATTTTAGAGGATAACGCATGTTAGGTCTATGTTAGGTCTGGGATTTGCTCTCATCAGGCTCATACATTCACATTTTCCGCGTACTTGTTGGCCAGATCCTTGCCTTTTTCTGGTTTGGATCACGTAGTAGTGTGGTACCACACTGAAACAGTCGACTAAACCTGGTCTCGGTCAATATTTTAGAGGATAACGCATGTTAGGTCTAGGTTAGGTCTGGGATTTGCTCTCATCAGGCTCATACTTTCGCATACTTCTCTCACTTGATGGCCAGATTCATGGCTTTTTCTGGTTTGGATCACGTAGTAATGTGGTACCACACTGAAACAGTCGACTAAACCTGGTCTCGGTCAATATTTTAGAGGTTAACGCATGTTAGGTCTAGGATAGGTCTGGGATTTGCTCTCATGTGGCTCATACTTTCGCATATTTCTCATACTTGATGGCCCGATTCTGGGCCTTTTTTGGTTTGTATCACGTAGTAATACGGTACCACGCTGAAACAGACCATTAAACGTGGTTTCGATCAATATTTTAGAGGATAACGCATGTTAGGTCTATGTTAGGTTCGGGATTTGCCCTCATCAGGCTCACACTTTCGCATTCTTCACACACCTGTTGAACAGATCCAGGGTTTTTTCTGGTTTGGATCACGTGGTAATGTGGTACCACACAGAGACAGTCAATTAAACCTAGTCTGGGTCAACATTTCAAAGGATAACTCATGTTAGAACTAGGTTAGGTCTGGGATTTGCACTCATCCGGCTCATACTTTCGCATATTTCTCATACTTGATGGCCAGATTCTGGGCCTTTTTTGGTTTGGATCACGTAGTAATGCGGTACCACGCTGAAACAGACCATTAAACGTGGTTTCGATCAATATTTTAGAGGATAACGCATGTTAGGTCTATGTTAGGTTCGGGATTTGCCCTCATCAGGCTCACACTTTCGCATTCTTCACACACCTGTTGAACAGATCCAGGGTTTTTTCTGGTTTGGATCACGTGGTAATGTGGTACCACACAGAGACAGTCAATTAAACCTAGTCTGGGTCTACATTTCAAAGTATAACTCATGTTAGGTCTAGGTTAGGTCTGGGATTTGCTCTCATCAGGCTCATACATTCGCATATTTCTCATACTTGATGGCCAGATTCTGGGCTTTTTTTGGCTTGGATCACGTAGTAATGCGGTACCACGCTGAAACAGACCATTAAACGTGGTTTCGATCAATATTTTAGAGGATAACGCATGTTAGGTCTATGTTAGGTCTGGGATTTGCTCTCATCAGGGTCATACATTCACATTTTCCGCGTACTTGTTGGCCAGATCCTTGCCTTTTTCTGGTTTGGATCACGTAGTAGTGTGGTACCACACTGAAACAGTCGACTAAACCTGGTCTCGGTCAATATTTTAGAGGATAACGCATGTTAGGTCTAGGTTAGGTCTGGGATTTGCTCTCATCAGGCTCATACTTTCGCATACTTCTCTCACTTGATGGCCAGATTCATGGCTTTTTCTGGTTTGGATCACGTGGTAATGTGGTACCACACTGAAACAGTCAATTAAACCTAGTCTGGGACAACATTTCAAACGATAACTCATGTTAGGTCTAGGTTAGGTCTGGGATTTGCTCTCATCAGGCTCATACATTCGCATATTTCTCATACTTGATGGCCAGATTCTGGGCTTTTTTTGGCTTGGATCACGTAGTAATGCGGTACCACGCTGAAACAGACCATTAAACGTGGTTTCGATCAATATTTTAGAGGATAACGCATGTTAGGTCTATGTTAGGTTCGGGATTTGCCCTCATCAGGCTCACACTTTCGCATTCTTCACACACCTGTTGAACAGATCCAGGGTTTTTTCTGGTTTGGATCACGTGGTAATGTGGTACATGGACAGAGACAGTCAATTAAACCTAGTCTGGGTCAACATTTCAAAGTATAATTTCATGTTAGGTCTAGGTTAGGTCTGGGATTTGCTCTCATCAGGCTCATACTTTCGCATATTTCTCATACTTGTTGGCCAGATCCTGGCCTTTTTCTGGTTTGGATCACGTTGTTATGTGGTACCACACAGAAACAGTCGACTAAACCTGGTCTCGGTCAATATTTTAGAGGTTAACGCATGTTAGGTCTAGGATAGGTCTGGGATTTGCTCTCATGTGGCTCATACTTTCGCATATTTCTCATACTTGATGGCCAGATTCAGGGCTTTTTCTGGTTTGGATCACGTGGTAATGTGGTACCACACTGAAACAGTCAATTAAACCTAGTCTGGGAGAACATTTCAAACGATAACTCATGTTAGGTCTCGGTGAGGCCTGGGATTTGCTCTCATTAGGCTCATACATTCGCATATTTCTCATACTTGATGGCCAGATCCTGGGATTTTTCTGGTTTGGATCACGTGGTAATGTGGTACCACACTGAAACAGTCAATTAAACCTAGTCTGGGACAACATTTCAAACGATAACTCATGTTAGGTCTAGGTTAGGTCTGGGATTTGCTCTCATCAGGCTCATACATTCGCATATTTCTCATACTTGATGGCCAGATTCTGGGCTTTTCTTGGCTTGGATCACGTAGTAATGTGGCACCACACTGAAACTGATCCAAACCTGGTTTCGATCAATATTTTAGAGGATAACGCATGTTAGGTCTGGATTAGGTCTGGGATTTGCCCTCATCAGGGTCATACATTCACATTTTCCGCATAGTGGTTGGCCAGATCCCGGGCTTTCTCTGGTTTGGATCTCGTGGTAATGCGGAATCACACAGAAACAGTCCATTAAACCTGGTTTCGTTCAATATTTTAGAGGATAACGCATGTTAGGTCTATGTTAGGTTCGGGATTTGCCCTCATCAGGCTCACACTTTCGCATTCTTCACACACCTGTTGAACAGATCCAGGGTTTTTTCTGGTTTGGATCACGTGGTAATGTGGTACCACACAGAGACAGTCAATTAAACCTAGTCTGGGTCAATATTTCAAAGTATAACTCATGTTAGGTCTCGGTGAGGCCTGGGATTTGCTCTCATCGGGCTCATACATTCGCATATTTCTCATACTTGCTGGCCAGATTCTGGGCTTTTTCTGGTTTGGATCACGTTGTTATGTGGTACCACACAGAAACAGTCGACTAAACCTGGTCTCGGTCAATATTTTAGAGGTTAACGCATGTTAGGTCTAGGATAGGTCTGGGATTTGCTCTCATGTGGCTCATACTTTCGCATATTTCTCATACTTGATGGCCAGATTCAGGGCTTTTTCTGGTTTGGATCACGTGGTAATGTGGTACCACACTGAAACAGTCAATTAAACCTAGTCTGGGTCAACATTTCAAAGTATAACTCATGTTAGGTCTCGGTGAGGCCTGGGATTTGCTCTCATCAGGCTCATACATTCGCATATTTCTCATACTTGCTGGCCAGATTCTGGGCTTTTTTTGGCTTGGATCACGTAGTAATGTGGCACCACACTGAAACTGCTCCAAACCTGGTTTCGATCAATATTTTAGAGGATAACGCATGTTAGGTCTATGTTAGGTCTGGGATTTGCTCTCATCAGGCTCATACATTCACATTTTCCGCGTACTTGTTGGCCAGATCCTTGCCTTTTTCTGGTTTGGATCACGTAGTAGTGTGGTACCACACTGAAACAGTCGACTAAACCTGGTCTCGGTCAATATTTTAGAGGATAACGCATGTTAGGTCTGGATTAGGTATGGGATTTGCCCTCATCAGTCTCATACTTTCGCATTCTTCACATACTTCTTGAACAGATACTGGGTTTTTTCTGGTTTGGATCACATAGTAGTGTGGTACCACACTGAAAGAGTCGATTAAACCTTGTTTCGATCGATATTTTAGAGGGCAACGCATGTTAGGTCTGGATTAGGTCTGGGATTTGCCCTCATCAGGGTCATACATTCACATTTTCCGCATAGTGGTTGGCCAGATCCCGGGCTTTCTCTGGTTTGGATCACGTGGTAATGCGGTATCACACAGAAACTGTCCATTAAACCTGGTTTCGTTCAATATTTTAGAGGATAACGCATGTTAGGTCTAGGTTTGGTCTGGGATTTGCACTCATCAGGCTCATACTTCCCCTTATTTCTCATACTTGTTGGCCAGATTCTGGGTTTTTTTCTGGATTAGATCACGTAGCAATGTGGTACCACACTGAAACAGTCCATTAAACCTGGTTTCGTTCAATATTTTAGAGGATAACGCATCTTACGTCTTGGTTGGGCCTTGGTTTTGCCCTCATCAGGCTCACACGTTCGCATTCTTCACATACTTGTTGAACAGAACCCGGCTTTTTCTGGTTTAGATCACGTAGCAATGTGGTACCACACAGAGACAGTCAATTAAACCTAGTCTGGGTCAACATTTCAAAGTATAACTCATGTTAGGTCTAGGTTAGGTCTGGGATTTGATCTCATCAGGCTCATACTTTCGCATATTTCTCATACTTGTTGGCCAGATCCTGGCCTTTTTCTGGTTTGGATCACGTTGTAATGTGGTACCACAAAGAAACAGTCGACTAAACCTGGTCTCGGTCAATATATTAGAGGTTAACGCATGTTAGGTCTAGGATAGGTCTGGGATTTGCACTCATGTGGCTCATACTTTCGCATATTTCTCATACTTGATGGCCAGATTCAGGGCTTTTTCTGGTTTGGATCACGTGGTAATGTGGTACCACACTGAAACAGTCAATGAAACCTAGTCTGGGTCAACATTTCAAAGTATAACTCATGTTAGGTCTCGGTGAGGCCTGGGATTTGCTCTCATCAGGCTCATACTTTCGCATATTTCTCATACTTGTTGGCCAGATCCTGGCCTTTTTCTGGTTTGGATCACGTTGTAATGTGGTACCACACAGAAACAGTCGACTAAACCTGGTCTCGGTCAATATTTTAGAGGTTAACGCATGTTAGGTCTAGGATAGGTCTGGGATTTGCACTCATGTGGCTCATACTTTCGCATATTTCTCATACTTGATGGCCAGATTCAGGGCTTTTTCTGGTTTGGATCACGTAGTAATGTGGTACCACACAAAAACAGTCGACTAAGCTTGGTCACGATCAATATTTTAGAGGATAACGCATGTTAGGTCTGGATTAGGTATGGGATTTGCCCTCATCAGTCTCATACTTTCGCATTCTTCACATACTTCTTGAACAGATACTGGGTTTTTTCTGGTTTGGATCACATAGTAGTGTGGTACCACACTGAAACAGTCCATTAAACCTGGTTTCGATCAATATTTTAGAGGATAACGCATGTTAGGTCTATGTTAGGTCCGGGATTTGCTCTCATCAGACTCATACTTTCGCATATTTCTCTTACTTGTTAGCCAGATTCAGGGCTTTTTCTGGTTTGGATCACGTGGTAATGTGGTACCACACTGCAACAGTCAACTAAGCCTAGTCTGGGTCAACATTTCAAAGGATAACTCATGTTAGAACTAGGTTAGGTCTGGGATTTGCACTCATCAGGCTCATACTTTCGCATATTTCTCATACTTGATGGCCAGATTCTGGGCCTTTTTTGGTTTGGATCACGTAGTAATGCGGTACCACGCTGAAACAGACCATTAAACGTGGTTTCGATCAATATTTTAGAGGATAACGCATGTTAGGTCTATGTTAGGTTCGGGATTTGCCCTCATCAGGCTCACACTTTCGCATTCTTCACACACCTGTTGAACAGATCCAGGGTTTTTTCTGGTTTGGATCACGTGGTAATGTGGTACCACAGAGAAACAGTCAATTAAACCTAGTCTGGGTCAACATTTCAAAGTATAACTCATGTTAGGTCTAGGTTAGGTCTGGGATTTGCTCTCATCAGGCTCATACTTTCGCATATTTCTCATATTTGTTTGCCAGATTCTGGGCCTTTTTTGGTTTGGATCACGTTGTAATGTGGTACCACACTGAAACAGTCGACTAAACCTGGTCTCGGACAATATTTTAGAGGATAACGCATGTTAGGTCTAGGATAGGTCTGGGATTTGCTCTCATCAGGCTCATACTTTCGCATATTTCTCATACTTGATGGCCAGATTCAGGGCTTTTTCTGGATTGGATCACGTGGTAATGTGGTACCACACTGAAACAGTCACTTAAACCTAGTCTGGGTCAACATTTCAAAGGATAACTCATGTTAGGTCTCCGTTGGGTCTGGGATTTGCTCTCATCAGGCTCATACATTCGCATATTTCTCATACTTGATGGCCAGATCCTGGGCTTTTTCTGGTTTGGATCACGTAGTAATGTGGTACCGCACTGAAACGTTCGACTAAACATTCGACTCGGTCAATATTTTAGAGGATAACGCATGTTAGGTCTAGGTTAGGTCTGGGATTTGCACTCATCAGGCTCATACTTTCGCATATTTCTCATACTTGATGGCCAGATCCTGGGGTTTCACTGGTTTGGATCACACAGTAATGTGGTACCACACTGAAACAGTCGATTAAACCTGGTCACGATCAATATTTTAGAGGATAACGCATGTTAGGTCTGGATTAGGTATGGGATTTGCCCTCATCAGGGTCATACATTCACATTTTCCGCATACTTGTTGGTCAGATCCCGGGCTTTTTCTGGTTTGGATCAAGTCGTAATGTGGTATCACACAGAAACAGTCCATTAAACCTGGTTTCGATCAATATTTTAGAGGATAACACATGATAGGTCTAGGTTAGGTCTGGGATTTGCACTCATCAGGCTCATACTTTCGCATATTTTTCATACTTGATGGCCAGATCCTGGCCTTTTTCTGGTTTGGATCACGTAGTAATGTGGTACCACACTGAAACAGTCGACTAAACCTGGTCTCGGTCAATATTTTAGAGGATAAAGCATGTTAGGTCTAGGTTAGGTCTGGGATTTGCACTCATCAGCCTCATACTTTCGCATATTTCTCATACTTGATGGCCAGATTCAGGGCTATTTCTGGTTTGGATCACGTGGTAATGTGGTATCACACAGAAACAGTACGTTAATCCTGGTTTCGATCGATATTTTAGAGGATAACGCATGTTAGGTCTAGGTTAGGTCTGGGATTTGCACTCATCAAGCTCATACTTTCGCATATTTCTCATACTTGTTGGCCAGATTCTGGGCTTTTTTTGGCTTGGATCACGTAGCAATGTGGTACCACACTGAGACTGTCCATTAAACCTGGTTTCGATCAATATTTTAGAGGATAACGCATGTTAGCTCTATGTTAGGTCTGGGATTTGCTCTCATCAGGCACATACATTCACATTTTCCGCGTACTTTTTGGCCAGATCCTGGCTTTTCCTGTTTTGGATCAAGTGGTAATGTGGTATCGCACGGAAAGAGTCCATTAAACCTGGTTTCGATCAATATTTTAGAGGATAACACATGATAGGTCTAGGTTAAGACTGGGATTTGCACTCATCAGGCTCATACTTTCGCATATTTCTCATACTCGATGGCCAGATTGTGGGCTTTTTTTGGTTCGGATCACGTTGCAATGTGGTACCACACTGAAACAGTCAATTAAACCTGGTTTCGATGAATATTTAAGAGGATAACGCAACTTAGGTCTTGGTTAGGCCTTGGATTTGCCCTCATCAGGCTCACACGTTCGCATTCTTCACATACCTGGTGAACATATCGTGGGTTTTTTCTGGTTTCCATCACGTGGTAGTGTGGTAGCAAACGGAAACAGACAATTATGCCTGGTTTCTATCAATATTTTAGAGGATAACACATGTTAGGTCTAGGTTAGGTCTGGGATTTGCTATCATCATGCTCATACTTTCGCATATTTCTCATTCTTGTTGTCCAGATCCTGGGCTTTCATTGGTTTGGATCACACAGTAGTATGGTACCATACTGAAACAGTCGATTAAACCTGGTTTCGATCGATATTTTAGAGGATAACGCATGTTAGGTCTAGGTTAGGTCTGGGATTTGCTCTCAGCAGGCTCATACTTCCGCATATTTCTCATACTTGATGGCCAGTTCCTGGGCTTTTTCTGGTTTGGATCACGTAGTAATGTGGTACCACACAGAAACAGTCGACTAAACCTGGTCTCGGTCAATATTATAGAGGATAACGCATGTTAGGTCTAGGTTAGGTCTGGGATTTGCTCGCATCAGGCTCATACTTTCGCATATTTCTCATACTTGTTGGCCAGGTTCTAGGCTTTTTTTGGTTTGGGTCACGTAGTAATGTGGTACCACATTGAAACTGTCCATTAAACCTGGTTTCGATCAATATTTTAGAGGATAACGCATGTTAGGTCTTGGTTAGGCCTTGGATTTGCCCTCATCAGGCTCACACGTTCGCATTCTTCACATACCTGGCGATCAGATCCTGGGTTTTTTCTGGTTTGGATCACGTGGTAATGTGGTACCACACTGAAACAGACAATTAAGCATGGTTTCTATCAATATTTTAGAGGATAACGCATGTTAGGTCTAGGTTAGGTCTGGGATTTGCACTCATCAGGCTCATACTATCGCATATTTTTCATACTTGATGGCCAGATTCAGGGCTTTTTCTGGTTTGGATCACGTGGTAATGTGGTACCACACTGAAACAGTCGACTAAACCTGGTCTCGGTCAATATTTTAGAGGATAACACATGATAGGTCTAGGTTAGGTCTGGGATTTGCACTCATCAGGCTCATACTTTCGCATATTTCTCATACTCGATGGCCAGATTCTGGGCTTTTTTTGGTTCGGATCACGTTGCAATGTGGTACTACACTGAAACAGTCAATTAAACCTGGTTTCGATGAATATTTTAGATGATAACGCATATTAGGTCTAGGTTAGGCATGGGATTTGCCCTCATCAGACTCATACTTTCGCATTCTTCACATACTTGTGGAACAGATCCTGGTTTCTTTCTGGTTTGGATCACGTAGTAATGTGGTAACACACTGAAACAGTCGACTAAACCTTGTTTCGATAAATATTTTAGAGAATAACGCATGTTAGGTCTGGGTTAGGTCTAGGATTTGCACTCATCAGCCTCATACTTTCGCATTTTTCGCATACTCGTTGGACAGATCCTGGGCTTTTTCTGGTTTGGATCAAGTGGTAATGTGGTATCACACTGAAACAGTCGACTAAACCTGGTCTCGGTCAATATTTTAGAGGATAACGCATGTTAGGTCTAGGTTAGGTCTGGGATTTGCTCGCATCAGGCTCATACTTTCGCATTCTTCAGATACTTCTTGAACAAATCCCGTGTTTTTTCTGGTTTGGATCACATAGTAATGTGGTACCATACTGAAACAGCCGATGAAACCAGGTTTCGATCAATATTTTAGATGATAACGCATGTTAGGTCTAGGTTAGGCATGGGATTTGCCCTCATCAGACTCATACTTTCGCATTCTTCACATACTTGTGGAACAGATCCTGGTTTCTTTCTGGTTTGGATCACGTAGTAATGTGGTAACACACTGAAACAGTCGACTAAACCTTGTTTCGATAAATATTTTAGAGGATAACGCATGTTAGGTCTTCGTTAGGCCTTGGATTTGCCCTCATCAGGCTCACACGTTCGCATTCTTCACATACCTGGTGAACATATCGTGGGTTTTTTCTGGTTTGCATCACGTGGTAATGTGGTAGCACACGGAAACAGACAATTATGCCTGGTTTCTATCAATATTTTAGAGGATAACGCATGTTAGGTCTAGGTTAGGTCTCGGATTTGCACTCATCAGGCTCATACTTCCGCATATTTCTCATACTTGATGGCCAGTTCCTGGGCTTTTTCTGGTTTGGATCACGTAGTAATGTGGTACCACACTGAAACAGTCGACTAAACCTGGTCTCGGTCAATATTTTAGAGGATAACGCATGTTAGGTCTAGGTTAGGTCTGGGATTTGCCCTCATCAGTCTCATACTTTCGCATTCTTCACATACTTCTTGAACAGATACTGTGTTTTTTCTGGTTTGGATCACATAGTAGTGTGGTACCACACTGAAAGAGTCGATTAAACCTTGTTTCGATCGATATTTTAGAGGACAACGCATATTAGGTCTGGATTAGGTCTGGGATTTGCACTCATCAGCCTCATACTTTCGCATATTTCTCATACTTGATGGCCAGATTCAGGGCTTTTTCTGGTTTGGATCACGTGGTAATGTGGTATCACACAGAAACAGTACGTTAATCCTGGTTTCGATCGATATTTTAGAGGATAACGCATGTTAGGTCTAGGTTAGGTCTGGGATTTGCACTCATCAAGCTCATACTTTCGCATATTTCTCATACTTGTTGGCCAGATTCTGGGCTTTTTTTGACTTGGATCACGTAGTACTGTGGTACCACACTGAGACTGTCCATTAAACCTGGTTTCGATCAATATTTTAGAGGATAACGCATGTTAGGTCTATGTTAGGTCTGGGATTTGCTCCCATCAGGCACATACATTCACATTTTCCGCATACTTTTTGGCCAGATCCTGGCTTTTCCTGTTTTGGATCAAGTGGTAATGTGGTATCGCACGGAAAGAGTCCATTAAACCTGGTTTCGATCAATATTTTAGAGGATAACACATGATAGGTCTAGGTTAGGACTGGGATTTGCACTCATCAGGCTCATACTTTCGCATATTTCTCATACTCGATGGCCAGATTGTGGGCTTTTTTTGGTTCGGATCACGTTGCAATGTGGTACCACACTGAAACAGTCAATTAAACCTGGTTTCGATGAATATTTAAGAGGATAACGCAACTTAGGTCTTGGTTAGGCCTTGGATTTGCCCTCATCAGGCTCACACGTTCGCATTCTTCACATACCTGGTGAACATATCGTGGGTTTTTTCTGGTTTGCATTCCGTGGTAGTGTGGTAGCACACAGAAACAGACAATTATGCCTGATTTCTATCAATATTTTAGAGGATAACACATGTTAGGTCTAGGTTAGGTCTGGGATTTGCTATCATCATGCTCATACTTTCGCATATTTCTCATTCTTGTTGTCCAGATCCTGGGCTTTCATTGGTTTGGATCACACAGTAGTATGGTACCATACTGAAACAGTCGATTAAACCTGGTTTCGATCGATATTTTAGAGGATAACGCATGTTAGGTCTAGGTTAGGTGTCGGATTTGCACTCATCAGGCTCATACTTTCGCATATTTCTCATACTTGATGGCCAGATCCTGGCCTTTTTCTGGTTTGGATCACGTAGTAATGTGGTACCACACTGAAACAGTCGACTAAACCTGGTTTCGGTGAATATTTTAGAGGATAACGCATGCTAGGTCTAGGTTAGGTCTGGGATTTGCTCTCAGCAGGCTCATACTTCCGCATATTTCTCATACTTGATGGCCAGTTCCTGGGCTTTTTCTGGTTTGGATCACGTAGTAATGTGGTACCACACAGAAACAGTCGACTAAACCTGGTCTCGGTCAATATTATAGAGGATAACGCATGTTAGGTCTAGGTTAGGTCTGGGATTTGCTCGCATCAGGCTCATACTTTCGCATATTTGTCATTCTTGTTGACCAGATCCTGGGGTTTCACTGGTTTGGATCACACAGTAATGTGGTACCACACTGAAACAGTCGATTAAACCTGGTTTCGATCGATATTTCAGAGGATAACGCATGTTAGGTCTAGGTTAGGTCTGGGATTTGCTCTCATCAGGCTCATACATTCGCATATTTCTCATACTTGATGGCCAGATCCTGGGCTTTTTCTGGTTTGGATCACGTAGTAATGTGGTACCACACAGAAACAGTCGACTAAACCTGGTCTCGGTCAATATTTTAGAGCATAAAGCATGTTAGGTCTAGGTTGGGTCTGGGATTTGCACTCATCAGGCTCATACTTTCGCATATTTCTCATACTTGTTGGCCAGGTTCGAGGCTTTTTTTGGTTTGGGTCACGTAGTAATGTGGTACCACATTGAAACTGTCCATTAAACCTGGTTTCGATCAATATTTTAGAGGATAACGCATGTTAGGTCTTGGTTAGGCCTTGGATTTGCCCTCATCAGGCTCACACGTTCGCATTCTTCACATACCTGGCGATCAGATCCTGGGTTCTTTCTGGTTTGGATCACGTGGTAATGTGGTACCACACTGAAACAGACAATTAAGCATGGTTTCTACTAATATTTTAGAGGATAACGCATGTTAGGTCTAGGTTAGGTCTGGGATTTGCACTCATCAGGCTCATACTATCGCATATTTCTCATACTTGATGGCCAGATTCAGGGCTTTTTCTGGTTTGGATCACGTGGTAATGTGGTACCACACTGAAACAGTCAATTAAACCTAGTCTGGGTCAACATTTCAAAGGATACCTCATGTTAGGTCTAGGTTAGGTCTGGGATTTGCCCTCATCATGCTCATACTTTCGCATATTTCTCATTCTTGTTGGCCAGATCCTGGGCTTTCACTCGTTTGAATCACGTAGTTATGTGGTACCGCACTGAAACAGTCGACTAAACCTGGTCTCGGTCAATATTTTAGAGGATAAAGCATGTTAGGTCTAGGTTAGGTCTGGGATTTGCACTCATCAGGCTGATACTTTCGCATTCTTCACATACCTGGCGATCATATCCTGGGTTTTTTCTGGTTTGGATCACGTGGTAATGTGGTACCACACTGAAACAGACAATTAAGCATGGTTTCTATCAATATTTTAGAGGATATCACATGTTAGGTCTAGGTTAGTTCTGGGATTTGCACTCATCAGGCTCACACTTTCGCATATATCTCTTACTTGATGGCCAGATTCTGGGCTCTTTCTGGATTGGATCACGTAGTAATGTGGTACCACACAAAAACAGTCGACTAAGCCTGGTCACGATCAATATTTTAGAGGATAACGCATGTTAGGTCTGGATTAGGTATGGGATTTGCCCTCATCAGTCTCATACTTCCGCATTCTTCACATACTTCTTGAACAGATACTGGGTTTTTTCTGGTTTGGATCACATAGTAGTGTGGTACCACACTGAAAGAGTAGATTAAACCTTGTTTCGATCGATATTTTAGAGGACAACGCATATTAGGTCTGGATTAGGTCTGGGATTTGCACTCATCAGCCTCATACTTTCGCATATTTCTCATACTTGATAGCCAGATTCAGGGCTTTTTCTGGTTTGGATCACGTGGTAATGTGGTATCACACAGAAACAGTACGTTAAACCTGGTTTCGATCGATATTTTAGAGCATAACGCATGTTAGGTCTAGGTTAGGCCTGGGATTTGCACTCATCAGGCTCATACTTTCGCATATTTCTCATACTTGTTAGCCAGATTCTGGGCTTTTTTTGGCTTGGATCACGTAGTAATGTGGTACCACACTGAGACTGTCCATTAAACCTGGTTTCGATCAATATTTTAGAGGATAACGCATGTTAGGTCTATGTTAGGTCTGGGATTTGCTCTCATCAGGCTCATACATTCACATTTGCCGCATACTTGTTGGCCAGATCCTGGCTTTTCCTGTTTTGGATCAAGTGGTAATGTGGTATCGCACGGAAAGAGTCCATTACACCTGGTTTCGATCGATATTTTGGAGGATAACACATGATAGGTCTAGGTTAGGTCTGGGATTTCACACTCATCAGGCTCATACTTTCGCATATTTCTCATACTCGATGGCCAGATTCTGGGCTTTTTTTGGTTGGGATCACGTTGCAATGTGGGACCACACTGAAACAGTCAATTAAACCTGGTTTCGATGAATATTTTAGAGGATAACGCAACTTAGGTCTTGGTTAGGCCTTGGATTTGCCCTCATCAGGCTCACACGTTCGCATTCTTCAGATACTTCTTGAACAAATCCCGTGTTTTTTCTGGTTTGGATCACATAGTAATGTGGTACCATACTGAAACAGCCGATGAAACCAGGTTTCGATCAATATTTTAGATGATAACGCATGTTAGGTCTAGGTTAGGCATGGGATTTGCCCTCATCAGACTCATACTTTCGCATTCTTCACATACTTGTGGAACAGATCCTGGTTTCTTTCTGGTTTGGATCACGTAGTAATGTGGTAACACACTGAAACAGTCGACTAAACCTTGTTTCGATAAATATTTTAGAGGATAACGCATGTTAGGTCTATGTTAGGTCTGGGATTTGCTCTCATCAGGCTCATACATTCACATTTTCCGCATACTTGTTGGCCAGATCCTGGCTTTTCCTGTTTTGGATCAAGTGGTAATGTGGTATCGCACGGAAAGAGTCCATTAAACCTGGTTTCGATCAATATTTTAGAGGATAACACATGATAGGTCTAGGTTAGGTCTGGGATTTGCACTCATCAGGCTCATACTTTCGCATATTTCTCATACTCGATGGTCAGATTCTGGGCTTTTTCTGGTTCGGATCACGTTGCAATGTGGTACCACACTGAAACAGTCAATTTAACCTGGTTTCGATGAATATTTTAGAGGATAACGCAACTTAGGTCTTGGTTAGGCCTTGGATTTGCCCTCATCAGGCTCACACGTTCGCATTCTTCACATACCTGGTGAACATATCGTGGGTTTTTTCTGGTTTGCATCACGTGGTAATGTGGTAGCACACGGAAACAGACAATTATGCCTGGTTTCTATCAATATTTTAGAGGATAACGCATGTTAGGTCTAGGTTAGGTCTCGGATTTGCACTCATCAGGCTCATACTTCCGCATATTTCTCATACTTGATGGCCAGTTCCTGGGCTTTTTCTGGTTTGGATCACGTAGTAATGTGGTACCACACTGAAACAGTCAAATTAAACCTGGTCTCGATCAGTATTTTAGAGGATAACACATGTTAGGTCTAGGTTAGGTCTGGGATTTGCGCTCATCAGGCTCATACTTTCGCATATTTCTCATACTTGATGGCCAGATTCAGGGCTTTTTCTGGTTTGGATCACGTGGTAATGTGGTACCACACTGAAACAGTCAATTAAACCTAGTCTCGGTCAACATTTCAAAGGATACCTCATGTTAGGTCTAGGTTAGGTCTGGGATTTGCTCTCATCAGGCTCATACATTCGCATATTTCTCATACTTGATGGCCAGATCCTGGGCTTTTTCTGGTTTGGATCACGTAGTAATGTGGTACTACACTGAAACAGTCGACTAAACCTGGTCTCGATCAATCTTTTAGAGAATAACGCATGCTAGGTCTGGGTTAGGTCGGGATTTGCCCTCATCAGTCTCATACTTTCGCATTCTTCAGATACTTCTTGAACAAATCCCGTGTTTTTTCTGGTTTGGATCACATAGTAATGTGGTACCATACTGAAACAGCCGATGAAACCAGGTTTCGATCAATATTTTAGATGATAACGCATGTTAGGTCTAGGTTAGGCCTGGGATTTGCCCTCATCAGACTCATACTTTCGCATTCTTCACATACTTGTGGAACAGATCCTGGTTTCTTTCTGGTTTGGATCACGTAGTAATGTGGTAACACACTGAAACAGTCGACTAAACCTTGTTTCGATAAATATTTTAGAGGATAACGCATGTTAGGTCTGGGTTAGGTCTAGGATTTGCACTCATCAGCCTCATACTTTCGCATTTTTCGCATACTCGTTGGCCAGATCCTGGGCTTTTTCTGGTTTGGATCACGTGGTAATGTGGTACCACACTGAAACAGTCAATTAAACCTAGTCTGGGTCAACATTTCAAAGGATAACGCATGTTAGGTCTAGGTTAGGTCTCGGATTTGCACTAATCAGGCTCATACTTTCGCATATTTCTCATACTTGATGGCCAGATCCTGGCCTTTTTCTGGTTTGGATCACGTAGTAATGTGGAACCACACTGAAACAGTCGACTAAACCTGGTCTCGGTCAATATTTTAGAGGATAACGCATGTTAGGTCTAGGTTAGGTCTGGGATTTGCTCGCATCAGGCTCATACTTTCGCATTCTTCAGATACTTCTTGAACAAATCCCGTGTTTTTTCTGGTTTGGATCACATAGTAATGTGGTACCATACTGAAACAGCCGATGATACCAGGTTTCGATCAATATTTTAGATGATAACGCATGTTAGGTCTAGGTTAGGCCTGGGAATTGCCCTCATCAGACTCATACTTTCGCATTCTTCACATACTTGTGGAACAGATCCCGGTTTCCTTCTGGTTTGGATCACGTAGTAGTGTGGTAACACACTGAAACAGTCGACTAAACCTTGTTTCGATAAATATTTTAGAGGATAACGCATGTTAGGTCTGGGTTAGGTCTAGGATTTGCACTCATCAGCCTCATACTTTCGCATTTTTCGCATACTCGTTGGACAGATCCTGGGCTTTTTCTGGTTTGGATCAAGTGGTAATGTGGTATCACACTGAAACAGTCCATTAAACCTGGTTTCGATCAATATTTTAGAGGATAACACATGATAGGTCTAGGTTAGGTCTGGGATTTGCACTCATCAGGCTCATACTTTCGCATATTTCTCATACTTGATGGCCAGATCCTGGCCTTTTTCTGGTTTGGATCACGTAGTAATGTGGTACCACACTGAAACAGTCGACTAAACCTGGTCTCGGTCAATATTTTAGAGGATAAAGCATGTTAGGTCTCGGTTAGGTCTGGGATTTGCACTCATCAGGCTCATACTTTCGCATTCTTCACATACCTGGCGATCATATCCTGGGTTTTTTCTGGTTTGGATCTCGTGGTAATGTGGTACCACACTCAAACAGACAATTAAGCATGGTTTCTATCAATATTTTAGAGGATATCACATGTTAGGTCTAGGTTAGCTCTGGGATTTGCACTCATCAGGCTCATACTTTCGCATATTTCTCATACTCGATGGCCAGATTCTGGGCTTTTTTTGGTTCGGATCACGTTGCAATGTGGTACCACACTGAAACAGTCAATAAAACCTGGTTTCGATGAATATTTTAGAGGATAACGCAACTTAGGTCTTGGTTAGGCCTTGGATTTGCCCTCATCAGGCTCACACGTTCGCATTCTTCACATACCTGGTGAACATATCGTGGGTTTTTTCTGGTTTGCATCACGTGGTAATGTGGTAGCACACGGAAACAGACAATTATGCCTGGTTTCTATCAATATTTTACAGGATAACACATGTTAGGTCTAGGTTAGGTCTGGGATTTGCTATCATCATGCTCATACTTTCGCATATTTCTCATTCTTGTTGTCCAGATCCTGGGCTTTCATTGGTTTGGATCACACAGTAGTATGGTACCATACTGAAACAGTCGATTAAACCTGGTTTCGATCGATATTTTAGAGGATAACGCATTGTAGGTCTGGGTTAGGTCTGGGATTTGCACTCATCAGCCTCATACTTTCGCATATTTCTCATACTTGATGGCCAGATTCAGGGCTTTTTCTGGTTTGGATCACGTGGTAATGTGGTATCACACAGAAACAGTACGTTAATCCTGGTTTCGATCGATATTTTAGAGGATAACGCATGTTAGGTCTAGGTTAGGTCTGGGATTTGCACTCATCAAGCTCATACTTTCGCATATTTCTCATACTTGTTGGCCAGATTCTGGGCTTTTTTTGACTTGGATCACGTAGTAATGTGGTACCACACTGAGACTGTCCATTAAACCTGGTTTCGATCAATATTTTAGAGGATAACGCATGTTAGGTCTATGTTAGGTCTGGGATTTGCTCCCATCAGGCACATACATTCACATTTTCCGCATACTTTTTGGCCAGATCCTGGCTTTTCCTGTTTTGGATCAAGTGGTAATGTGGTATCGCACGGAAAGAGTCCATTAAACCTGGTTTCGATCAATATTTTAGAGGATAACACATGATAGGTCTAGGTTAGGACTGGGATTTGCACTCATCAGGCTCATACTTTCGCATATTTCTCATACTCGATGGCCAGATTGTGGGCTTTTTTTGGTTCGGATCACGTTGCAATGTGGTACCACACTGAAACAGTCAATTAAACCTGGTTTCGATGAATATTTAAGAGGATAACGCAACTTAGGTCTTGGTTAGGCCTTGGATTTGCCCTCATCAGGCTCACACGTTCGCATTCTTCACATACCTGGTGAACATATCGTGGGTTTTTTCTGGTTTGCATCACGTGGTAGTGTGGTAGCACACGGAAACAGTCAATTATGCCTGATTTCTATCAATATTTTAGAGGATAACACATGTTAGGTCTAGGTTAGGTCGGGGATTTGCTATCATCATGCTCATACTTTCGCATATTTCTCATTCTTGTTGTCCAGATCCTGGGCTTTCATTGGTTTGGATCACACAGTAGTATGGTACCATACTGAAACAGTCGATTAAACCTGGTTTCGATCGATATTTTAGAGGATAACGCATGTTAGGTCTAGGTTAGGTGTCGGATTTGCACTCATCAGGCTCATACTTTCGCATATTTCTCATACTTGATGGCCAGATTCTGGGCTTTTTTTGGCTTGGATCACGTAGTAATGTGGTACCACACTGAAACAGTCGACTAAACCTGGTCTCGGTCAATATTTTAGAGGATAACGCATGTTAGGTCTATGTTAGGTCTGGGATTTGCTCTCATCAGGCTCATACATTCACATTTTCCGCATACTTGTTGGCCAGATCCTGGCTTTTCCTGTTTTGGATCAAGTGGTAATGTGGTATCGCACGGAAAGAGTCCATTAAACCTGGTTTCGATCAATATTTTAGAGGATAACACATGATAGGTCTAGGTTAGGTCTGGGATTTGCACTCATCAGGCTCATACTTCCGCATATTTCTCATACTCGATGGCCAGATTCTGGGCTTTTTTTGGTTCGGATCACGTTGCAATGTGGTACCACACTGAAACAGTCAATAAAACCTGGTTTCGATGAATATTTTAGAGGATAACGCAACTTAGGTCTTGGTTAGGCCTTGGATTTGCCCTCATCAGGCTCACACGTTCGCATTCTTCACATACCTGGTGAACATATCGTGGGTTTTTTCTGGTTTGCATCACGTGGTAATGTGGTAGCACACGGAAACAGACAATTATGCCTGGTTTCTATCAATATTTTAAAGGATAACACATGTTAGGTCTAGGTTATGTCTGGGATTTGCTATCATCATGCTCATACTTTCGCATATTTCTCATTCTTGTTGTCCAGATCCTGGGCTTTCATTGGTTTGGATCACACAGTAGTATGGTACCATACTGAAACAGTCGATTAAACCTGGTTTCGATCGATATTTTAGAGGATAACGCATTGTAGGTCTAGGTTAGGTCTCGGATTTGCACTCATCAGGCTCATACTTTCGCATATTTCTCATACTTGATGGCCAGATCCTGGCCTTTTTCTGGTTTGGATCACGTAGTAATGTGGTACCACACTGAAACAGTCGACTAAACCTGGTTTCGGTGAATATTTTAGAGGATAACGTATGTTAGGTCTAGGTTAGGTCTGGGATTTGCTCTCATCAGGCTCATACTTCCGCATATTTCTCATACTTGATGGCCAGTTCCTGGGCTTTTTCTGGTTTGGATCACGTAGTAATGTGCTACCACACTGAAACAGTCAATTAAACCTAGTGTGGGTCAACATTTCAAAGGATACCTCATGTTAGGTCTAGGTTAGGTCTGGGATTTGCCCTCATCATGCTCATACTTTCGCATATTTCTCATTCTTGTTGGCCAGATCCTGGGCTTTCACTCGTTTGAATCACGTAGTTATGTGGTACCACACTGAAACAGTCAAATTATGCCTGGTCTCGATCAGTATTTTAGAGGATAACACATGTTAGGTCTAGGTTAGGTCTGGGATTTGCGCTCATAAGGCTCATACTTTCGCATATTTCTCATTCTTGATGGCCAGATTCAGGGCTTTTTCTGGTTTGGATCACGTGGTAATGTGGTACCACACTGAAACAGTCAATTAAACCTAGTCTCGGTCAACATTTCAAAGGATACCTCATGTTAGGTCTAGGTTAGGTCTGGGATTTGCTCTCATCAGGCTCATACATTCGCATATTTCTCATACTTGATGGCCAGATCCTGGGCTTTTTCTGGTTTGGATCACGTAGTAATGTGGTACTACACTGAAACAGTCGACTAAACCTGGTCTCGATCAATCTTTTAGAGAATAACGCATGCTAGGTCTGGGTTAGGTCGGGATTTGCCCTCATCAGTCTCATACTTTCGCATTCTTCAGATACTTCTTGAACAAATCCCGTGTTTTTTCTGGTTTGGATCACATAGTAATGTGGTACCATACTGAAACAGCCGATGAAACCAGGTTTCGATCAATATTTTAGATGATAACGCATGTTAGGTCTAGGTTAGGCCTGGGATTTGCCCTCATCAGACTCATACTTTCGCATTCTTCACATACTTGTGGAACAGATCCTGGTTTCTTTCTGGTTTGGATCACGTAGTAATGTGGTAACACACTGAAACAGTCGACTAAACCTTGTTTCGATAAATATTTTAGAGGATAACGCATGTTAGGTCTGGGTTAGGTCTAGGATTTGCACTCATCAGCCTCATACTTTCGCATTTTTCGCATACTCGTTGGCCAGATCCTGGGCTTTTTCTGGTTTGGATCACGTGGTAATGTGGTACCACACTGAAACAGTCAATTAAACCTAGTCTGGGTCAACATTTCAAAGGATAACGCATGTTAGGTCTAGGTTAGGTCTCGGATTTGCACTCATCAGGCTCATACTTTCGCATATTTCTCATACTTGATGGCCAGATCCTGGCCTTTTTCTGGTTTGGATCACGTAGTAATGTGGTACCACACTGAAACAGTCGACTAAACCTTGTTTCGGTGAATATTGTAGAGGATAACGCATGTTAGGTCAAGGTTAGGTCTCGGATTTGCTCTCATCAGGCTCATACTTCCGCATATTTCTCATACTCGATGGCCAGTTCCTGGGCTTTTTCTGGTTTGGATCACGTAGAAATGTGGTACCACACTGAAACAGTCGACTAAACCTGGTCTCGGTCAATATTTTAGTGGATAACGCATGTTAGGTCTAGGTTAGGTCTGGGATTTGCTCGCATCAGGCTCATACTTTCGCATATTTCTCATACTTGATGGCCAGATCCTGGCCTTTTTCTGGTTTGGATCACGTAGTAATGTGGTACCACACTGAAACAGTCGACTAAACCTGGTCTCGGTCAATATTTTAGAGGATAAAGCATGTTAGGTCTAGGTTAGGTCTGGGATTTGCACTCATCAGGCTCATACTTTCGCATTCTTCACATACCTGGCGATCATATCCTGGGTTTTTTCTGGTTTGGATCACGTGGTAATGTGGTACCACACTGAAACAGACAATTAAGCATGGTTTCTATCAATATTTTAGAGGATATCACATGTTAGGTCTAGGTTAGTTCTGGGATTTGCACTCATCAGGCTCACACTTTCGCATATATCTCTTACTTGATGGCCAGATTCTGGGCTCTTTCTGGATTGGATCACGTAGTAATGTGGTACCACACAAAAACAGTCGACTAAGCCTGGTCACGATCAATATTTTAGAGGATAACGCATGTTAGGTCTGGATTAGGTATGGGATTTGCCCTCATCAGTCTCATACTTCCGCATTCTTCACATACTTCTTGAACAGATACTGGGTTTTTTCTGGTTTGGATCACATAGTAGTGTGGTACCACACTGAAAGAGTCGATTAAACCTGGTTTCGATCGATATTTTAGAGGATAACGCATGTTAGGTCTAGGTTAGGTCTGGGATTTGCACTCATCAGGCTCATACTTTCGCATATTTCTCATACTTGTTAGCCAGATTCTGGGCTTTTTTTGGCTTGGATCACGTAGTAATGTGGTACCACACTGAGACTGTCCATTAAACCTGGTTTCGATCAATATTTTAGAGGATAACGCATGTTAGGTCTATGTTAGGTCTGGGATTTGCTCTCATCAGGCTCATACATTCACATTTGCCGCATACTTGTTGGCCAGATCCTGGCTTTTCCTGTTTTGGATCAAGTGGTAATGTGGTATCGCACGGAAAGAGTCCATTACACCTGGTTTCGATCGATATTTTGGAGGATAACACATGATAGGTCTAGGTTAGGTCTGGGATTTCACACTCATCAGGCTCATACTTTCGCATATTTCTCATACTCGATGGCCAGATTCTGGGCTTTTTTTGGTTGGGATCACGTTGCAATGTGGGACCACACTGAAACAGTCAATTAAACCTGGTTTCGATGAATATTTTAGAGGATAACGCAACTTAGGTCTTGGTTAGGCCTTGGATTTGCCCTCATCAGGCTCACACGTTCGCATTCTTCAGATACTTCTTGAACAAATCCCGTGTTTTTTCTGGTTTGGATCACATAGTAATGTGGTACCATACTGAAACAGCCGATGAAACCAGGTTTCGATCAATATTTTAGATGATAACGCATGTTAGGTCTAGGTTAGGCATGGGATTTGCCCTCATCAGACTCATACTTTCGCATTCTTCACATACTTGTGGAACAGATCCTGGTTTCTTTCTGGTTTGGATCACGTAGTAATGTGGTAACACACTGAAACAGTCGACTAAACCTTGTTTCGATAAATATTTTAGAGGATAACGCATGTTAGGTCTATGTTAGGTCTGGGATTTGCTCTCATCAGGCTCATACATTCACATTTTCCGCATACTTGTTGGCCAGATCCTGGCTTTTCCTGTTTTGGATCAAGTGGTAATGTGGTATCGCACGGAAAGAGTCCATTAAACCTGGTTTCGATCAATATTTTAGAGGATAATACATGATAGGTCTAGGTTAGGTCTGGGATTTGCACTCATCAGGCTCATACTTTCGCATATTTCTCATACTCGATGGCCAGATTCTGGGCTTTTTCTGGTTCGGATCACGTTGCAATGTGGTACCACACTGAAACAGTCAATTTAACCTGGTTTCGATGAATATTTTAGAGGATAACGCAACTTAGGTCTTGGTTAGGCCTTGGATTTGCCCTCATCAGGCTCACACGTTCGCATTCTTCACATACCTGGTGAACATATCGTGGGTTTTTTCTGGTTCGGATCACGTAGTAATGTGGTACTACACTGAAACAGTCGACTAAACCTGGTCTCGATCAATCTTTTAGAGAATAACGCATGCTAGGTCTGGGTTAGGTCGGGATTTGCCCTCATCAGTCTCATACTTTCGCATTCTTCAGATACTTCTTGAACAAATCCCGTGTTTTTTCTGGTTTGGATCACATAGTAATGTGGTACCATACTGAAACAGCCGATGAAACCAGGTTTCGATCAATATTTTAGATGATAACGCATGTTAGGTCTAGGTTAGGCCTGGGATTTGCCCACATCAGACTCATACTTTCGCATTCTTCACATACTTGTGGAACAGATCCTGGTTTCTTTCTGGTTTGGATCACGTAGTAATGTGGTAACACACTGAAACAGTCGACTAAACCTTGTTTCGATAAATATTTTAGAGGATAACGCATGTTAGGTCTGGGTTAGGTCTAGGATTTGCACTCATCAGCCTCATACTTTCGCATTTTTCGCATACTCGTTGGCCAGATCCTGGGCTTTTTCTGGTTTGGATCACGTGGTAATGTGGTACCACACTGAAACAGTCAATTAAACCTAGTCTGGGTCAACATTTCAAAGGATAACGCATGTTAGGTCTAGGTTAGGTCTCGGATTTGCACTAATCAGGCTCATACTTTCGCATATTTCTCATACTTGATGGCCAGATCCTGGCCTTTTTCTGGTTTGGATCACGTAGTAATGTGGTACCACACTGAAACAGTCGACTAAACCTGGTCTCGGTCAATATTTTAGAGGATAACGCATGTTAGGTCTAGGTTAGGTCTGGGATTTGCTCGCATCAGGCTCATACTTTCGCATTCTTCAGATACTTCTTGAACAAATCCCGTGTTTTTTCTGGTTTGGATCACATAGTAATGTGGTACCATACTGAAACAGCCGATGATACCAGGTTTCGATCAATATTTTAGATGATAACGCATGTTAGGTCTAGGTTAGGCCTGGGAATTGCCCTCATCAGACTCATACTTTCGCATTCTTCACATACTTGTGGAACAGATCCCGGTTTCCTTCTGGTTTGGATCACGTAGTAGTGTGGTAACACACTGAAACAGTCGACTAAACCTTGTTTCGATAAATATTTTAGAGGATAACGCATGTTAGGTCTGGGTTAGGTCTAGGATTTGCACTCATCAGCCTCATACTTTCGCATTTTTCGCATACTCGTTGGACAGATCCTGGGCTTTTTCTGGTTTGGATCAAGTGGTAATGTGGTATCACACTGAAACAGTCCATTAAACCTGGTTTCGATCAATATTTTAGAGGATAACACATGATAGGTCTAGGTTAGGTCTGGGATTTGCACTCATCAGGCTCATACTTTCGCATATTTCTCATACTTGATGGCCAGATCCTGGCCTTTTTCTGGTTTGGATCACGTAGTAATGTGGTACCACACTGAAACAGTCGACTAAACCTGGTCTCGGTCAATATTTCAGAGGATAAAGCATGTTAGGTCTCGGTTAGGTCTGGGATTTGCACTCATCAGGCTCATACTTTCGCATTCTTCACATACCTGGCGATCATATCCTGGGTTTTTTCTGGTTTGGATCTCGTGGTAATGTGGTACCACACTCAAACAGACAATTAAGCATGGTTTCTATCAATATTTTAGAGGATATCACATGTTAGGTCTAGGTTAGCTCTGGGATTTGCACTCATCAGGCTCATACTTTCGCATATTTCTCATACTTGTTGGCCAGATTCTGGGCTTTTTTTGGCTTGGATCACGTAGTAATGTGGTACCACACTGAGACTGTCCATTAAACCTGGTTTCAATCAATATTTTAGAGGATAACGCATGTTAGGTCTATGTTAGGTCTGGGATTTGCTCTCATCCGGCTCATACATTCACATTTTCCGCATACTTGTTGGCCAGATCCTGGCTTTTCCTGTTTTGGATCAAGTGGTAATGTGGTATCGCACGGAAAGAGTCCATTAAACCTGGTTTCGATCAATATTTTAGAGGATAACACATGATAGGTCTAGGTTAGGTCTGGGATTTGCACTCATCAGGCTCATACTTCCGCATATTTCTCATACTTGATGGCCAGTTCCTGGGCTTTTTCTGGTTTGGATCACGTAGTAATGTGCTACCACACTGAAACAGTCAATTAAACCTAGTGTGGGTCAACATTTCAAAGGATACCTCATGTTAGGTCTAGGTTAGGTCTGGGATTTGCACTCATCAGGCTCATACTTTCGCATTCTTCACATACCTGGCGATCATATCCTGGGTTTTTTCTGGTTTGGATCTCGTGGTAATGTGGTACCACACTCAAACAGACAATTAAGCATGGTTTCTATCAATATTTTAGAGGATATCACATGTTAGGTCTAGGTTAGCTCTGGGATTTGCACTCATCAGGCTCATACTTTCGCATATTTCTCATACTCGATGGCCAGATTCTGGGCTTTTTTTGGTTCGGATCACGTTGCAATGTGGTACCACACTGAAACAGTCAATAAAACCTGGTTTCGATGAATATTTTAGAGGATAACGCAACTTAGGTCTTGGTTAGGCCTTGGATTTGCCCTCATCAGGCTCACACGTTCGCATTCTTCACATACCTGGTGAACATATCGTGGGTTTTTTCTGGTTTGCATCACGTGGTAATGTGGTAGCACACGGAAACAGACAATTATGCCTGGTTTCTATCAATATTTTAGAGGATAACACATGTTAGGTCTAGGTTAGGTCTGGGATTTGCTATCATCATGCTCATACTTTCGCATATTTCTCATTCTTGTTGTCCAGATCCTGGGCTTTCATTGGTTTGGATCACACAGTAGTATGGTACCATACTGAAACAGTCGATTAAACCTGGTTTCGATCGATATTTTAGAGGATAACGCATTGTAGGTCTAGGTTAGGTCTCGGATTTGCACTCATCAGGCTCATACTTTCGCATATTTCTCATACTTGATGGCCAGATCCTGGCCTTTTTCTGGTTTGGATCACGTAGTAATGTGGTACCACACTGAAACAGTCGACTAAACCTGGTTTCGGTGAATATTTTAGCGGATAACGCATGTTAGGTCTAGGTTAGGTCTGGGATTTGCTCTCATCAGGCTCATACTTCCGCATATTTCTCATACTTGATGGCCAGTTCCTGGGCTTTTTCTGGTTTGGATCACGTAGTAATGTGCTACCACACTGAAACAGTCAATTAAACCTAGTGTGGGTCAACATTTCAAAGGATACCTCATGTTAGGTCTAGGTTAGGTCTGGGATTTGCCCTCATCATGCTCATACTTTCGCATATTTCTCATTCTTGTTGGCCAGATCCTGGGCTTTCACTCGTTTGAATCACGTAGTTATGTGGTACCACACTGAAACAGTCAAATTATGCCTGGTCTCGATCAGTATTTTAGAGGATAACACATGTTAGGTCTAGGTTAGGTCTGGGATTTGCGCTCATAAGGCTCATACTTTCGCATATTTCTCATTCTTGATGGCCAGATTCAGGGCTTTTTCTGGTTTGGATCACGTGGTAATGTGGTACCACACTGAAACAGTCAATTAAACCTAGTCTCGGTCAACATTTCAAAGGATACCTCATGTTAGGTCTAGGTTAGGTCTGGGATTTGCTCTCATCAGGCTCATACATTCGCATATTTCTCATACTTGATGGCCAGATCCTGGGCTTTTTCTGGTTTGGATCACGTAGTAATGTGGTACTACACTGAAACAGTCGACTAAACCTGGTCTCGATCAATCTTTTAGAGAATAACGCATGCTAGGTCTGGGTTAGGTCGGGATTTGCCCTCATCAGTCTCATACTTTCGCATTCTTCAGATACTTCTTGAACAAATCCCGTGTTTTTTCTGGTTTGGATCACATAGTAATGTGGTACCATACTGAAACAGCCGATGAAACCAGGTTTCGATCAATATTTTAGATGATAACGCATGTTAGGTCTAGGTTAGGCCTGGGATTTGCCCTCATCAGACTCATACTTTCGCATTCTTCACATACTTGTGGAACAGATCCTGGTTTCTTTCTGGTTTGGATCACGTAGTAATGTGGTAACACACTGAAACAGTCGACTAAACCTTGTTTCGATAAATATTTTAGAGGATAACGCATGTTAGGTCTGGGTTAGGTCTAGGATTTGCACTCATCAGCCTCATACTTTCGCATTTTTCGCATACTCGTTGGCCAGATCCTGGGCTTTTTCTGGTTTGGATCACGTGGTAATGTGGTACCACACTGAAACAGTCAATTAAACCTAGTCTGGGTCAACATTTCAAAGGATAACGCATGTTAGGTCTAGGTTAGGTCTCGGATTTGCACTCATCAGGCTCATACTTTCGCATATTTCTCATACTTGATGGCCAGATCCTGGCCTTTTTCTGGTTTGGATCACGTAGTAATGTGGTACCACACTGAAACAGTCGACTAAACCTGGTTTCGGTGAATATTGTAGAGGATAACGCATGTTAGGTCAAGGCTAGGTCTGGGATTTGCTCTCATCAGGCTCATACTTCCGCATATTTCTCATACTCGATGGCCAGTTCCTGGGCTTTTTCTGGTTTGGATCACGTAGAAATGTGGTACCACACTGAAACAGTCGACTAAACCTGGTCTCGGTCAATATTTTAGTGGATAACGCATGTTAGGTCTAGGTTAGGTCTGGGATTTGCTCGCATCAGGCTCATACTTTCGCATATTTCTCATACTTGATGGCCAGATCCTGGCCTTTTTCTGGTTTGGATCACGTAGTAATGTGGTACCACACTGAAACAGTCGACTAAACCTGGTCTCGGTCAATATTTTAGAGGATAAAGCATGTTAGGTCTAGGTTAGGTCTGGGATTTGCACTCATCAGGCTCATACTTTCGCATTCTTCACATACCTGGCGATCATATCCTGGGTTTTTTCTGGTTTGGATCTCGTGGTAATGTGGTACCACACTGAAACAGTCGACTAAACCTGGTCTCGGTCAATATTTTAGAGGATAAAGCATGTTAGGTCTAGGTTAGGTCTGGGATTTGCACTCATCAGGCTCATACTTTCGCATTCTTCACATACCTGGCGATCATATCCTGGGTTTTTTCTGGTTTGGATCTCGTGGTAATGTGGTACCACACTGAAACAGACAATTAAGCATGGTTTCTATCAATATTTTAGAGGATATCACATGTTAGGTCTAGGTTAGCTCTGGGATTTGCACTCATCAGGCTCATACTTTCGCATATTTCTCATACTTGTTGGCCAGATTCTGGGCTTTTTTTGGCTTGGATCACGTAGTAATGTGGTACCACACTGAGACTGTCCATTAAACCTGGTTTCGATCAATATTTTAGAGGATAACGCATGTTAGGTCTATGTTAGGCCTGGGATTTGCCCTCATCAGGGTCATACTTTCGCGTTCTTCACATACTTGTCGAACAGATCCCTGGCTTATTCTGGTTTGGATCATGTACTAATGTGGTACCACACTGAAACAGTCCATTAAATCTGGTCTTGATAAATATTTTAGAGGATAACGCATGTTAGGTCTGGGTTAGGTCTACGATTTGCCCTCAGCAGGCTCATACTTTCGCATATTTCTCATACTTGATGGCCAGATCCTGGGGTTTTTCTGGATTGGATCACGTAGTAATGTGGAACCACACTGAAATAGTCCATTAAACCTGGTTTCGATCAATATTTTAGAGGATAACGCAAGTTAGGTCTGGGTTAGGCCTGGCATTTTCCTTCATCAGACACATACTTTCGCATTCTTCACATACTTGTTGACCGTATCCTGGGTTTTTTCTGGTTTGGATCACGTAGTAATGTGGTACCACACTGGAACAGTGGATTAAACCTGGTTTCGATCAGTAATTTTGAGGGTAACGCATGTTAGGTCTAGGTTAGGCCTGGGAATTACCCTCATCAGACACATAGTTTCGCGTTTTTCACATACTTGTTGAACAAATTCTGGGTTTTTTCTGGTTTGGATCACGTAGTAATGTGGTACCACACTGAATCAGTCCATTAAACCTGGTTTCGATCAATATTTTACAGAATAACGCATGTTAGGTCTTGGTTAGGTCTGGGATTTGCCCTAATCAGGCTCATAGTTTCGCATATTTCTCATACTTCATGGCTAGATCCTGGGCTTTATCTGGATTGGATCACGTTCTAATGTGGTACCACACTGAAACAGTAAATTAAACCTAGTTTCGATATATATTTTAGAGGATAACGCAAGTTATGTCTGGGGTAGGTCCGGGATTTGCCCTCATCAGGGTCATATTTTCGCATTTTTCACATACTTGTTGAACAGATCCCTGGCTTTATCCGGTTTGGATCACGCAGTAATGTGGTACCACACTGAAACAGTCCATTAAACCTGGTTTCGATCAATATTTTAGGGGATAACGCATGTTATGTCTGGGATTGGTCTGGGATTTGCCCTCATCAGGCTCATAGTTTCGCTTTTTTCACATACTTGTTTGTACAGATTCTGGGTTTTTACTGGTTCGGATCACGTAGTAATGTGGTATCACGCTGAAACAGTCGATTGAAACAGGTGTCGGTCAATACTTTAGATGATAACGCAAGTTATGTCTGGGATAGGTCAAGGATTTGCCCACGTCAGGCTCATACTTACGCATTCTTCACATACTAATTGTACAGATCCTGGGTTTTATTCTGGCTTGGATCACGTAGTAATGTGGTACCACACTGAAACAGTCGATTAAACCTGGTTTCGTTCAATAATTTTGAGGGTAACGCATGTTAGGTCTAGGTTAGGCCTGGGGTTTTCCCTCATCAGACACATATTTTCGCATTTTTCACATACTTGTTGAACAGATCCCTGGCTTTTTCTGGTTTGGATCACGTAGTAATGTGGTACCACACCGAAACAGTCCATTAAACCTGGTTTCGATCAATATTTTAGAGGATAACGCATGTTATGTCTGGGATAGGTCTGGGATTTGCCCTCATCAGGCTCATAGTTTCGCGTTTTTCACATACTTCTTGAACAGATTCTAGGCCTTTTTCTGGATTGGATCCCGTAGTAATGTGGTACCACACTGAAACAGTCCATTAAACCTGGTTTCGATCAATATGTTAGAGGATAACGCATGTTATGTCTGGGATAGGTCTGGGATTTGCCTTCATCAGGCTCATAGTATCTCGTTTTTCACATACTTGTTGAACAGATTCTGCGTTTTTTCTGGTTTGGATCACGTACTAATGTGGTACCACACTGAAACAGTCCATTAAACCTGGCTTCGATGAATATTTTAGAGAATAACTTATGTTAGGTCTAGGTTAGGTCCGGGATTTGCCCACATCAGGGTCATATTTTCGCATTCTTCACATACTAGTTGTACAGATCCTGGGTTTTATTCTGGTTTGGCTCACGTAGTAATGTGGTACCACACTGGAACAGTGGATTAAACCTGGTTTCGATCAATAATTTTGAGGGTAACGCATGTTAGGTCTAGGTTAGGCCAGGGAATTACCCTCATCAGACACATAGTTTCGCGTTTTTCACATACTTGTTGAACAGATTCTGGGTTTTTTCTGGTTTGGATCACGTAGTAATGTGGTACCACACTGAATCAGTCCATTAAACCTGGTTTCGATCAATATTTTACAGAATAACGCATGTTAAGTCTTGGTTAGGTCTGGGATTTGCCCTAATCAGGCTCATAGTTTCGCATATTTCTCATACTCCATGGCTAGATCCTGGGCTTTATCTGGATTGGATCACGTTCTAATGTGGTACCACACTGAAACAGTAAATTAAACCTAGTTTCGATATATATTTTAGAGGATAACGCAAGTTATGTCTGGGGTAGGTCCGGGATTTGCCCTCATCAGGGTCATATTTTCGCATTTTTCACATACTTGTTGAACAGATCCCTGGCTTTTTCCGGTTTGGATCACGCAGTAATGTGGTACCACACTGAAACAGTCCATTAAACCTGGTTTCGATCAATATTTTAGGGGATAACGCATGTTATGTCTGGGATTGGTCTGGGATTTGCCCTCATCAGGCTCATAGTTTCGCTTTTTTCACATACTTGTTTGTACAGATTCTGGGTTTTTACTGGTTCGGATCACGTAGTAATGTGGTATCACGCTGAAACAGTCGATTGAAACAGGTGTCGGTCAATACTTTAGATGATAACGCAAGTTATGTCTGGGATAGGTCAAGGATTTGCCCACGTCAGGCTCATACTTACGCATTCTTCACATACTAATTGTACAGATCCTGGGTTTTATTCTGGCTTGGATCACGTAGTAATGTGGTACCACACTGAAACAGTCGATTAAACCTGGTTTCGTTCAATAATTTTGAGGGTAACGCATGTTAGGTCTAGGTTAGGCCTGGGGTTTTCCCTCATCAGACACATAATTTCGCATTCTTCACATACATGTAGAGCGGATCCTGGGTTTTTTCTGGTTTGGATCACGTAGTAATGTGGTACCACACTGAAAAAGTCCATTAAACCTGGCTTCGATGAATATTTTAGAGAATAACTCATGTTAGGTCTAGGTTTGGTCCGGGATTTGCCCTCATCAGGGTCATATTTTCGCATTTTTCACATACTCGTTGAACAGATCCCTGGCTTTTTCTGGTTTGGATCACGTAGTGATGTGGTACCACACTGAAACAGTCCATTAAACCTGGTTTCGATCAATATTTTAGACGATAACGCATGTTATGTCTGGGATAGGTCTGGGATTTGCCCTCATCAGGCTCATAGTTTCGCGTTTTTCACATACTTGTTGAACAGATTCTGGCCTTTTTCTGGATTGGATCCCGTAGTAATGTGGTACCACACTGAAACAGTCCATTAAACCTGGTTTCGATCAATATTCTAGAGGATAACGCATGTTATGTCTAGGTTGGGCCTGAGATTTGCCCTCATCAGACACATACTTTCGCATTCTCCACATACTTGTTGAACAGATCCTGGGCTTTTTCCGGTTTGGATCACGTAGTAATGTGGTACCACACTGAAACATTCAATTAAATCTGGCCTTGATAAATATTTTGGAGGACAACGCATGTTAGGTCTGGGATAGGTCTGGGATTTGCCCTCATCAGGGTCATACTTTCGCATTTTTAACATACTTGTTGAACGGATCCCTGGCTTTTTCTGGTTTGGATCACGTAGTAATGTGGCACCACACGGAAACAGTCCATTAAACCTGGTTTCGATCAATATTTTACAGGATAACGCATGTTTGGTCTTGGTTAGGTCTGGGATTTGCTCTCATCAGGCTCGTACTTTCGCATATTTCTCATAGTTGATGGCCAGATTCTGGACTTTTTCTGGTTTGGATCACGTAATAATGTGGTACCACACTGAAACAGTCGATTAAAACAGGTTTCGGTCAATGTTTTAGATGATAACGCTAGTTATGTGTGGGATAGATCTGGGATTTGCCATCGTCAGGCTCATACTTACGCATTCTTCACATACTTGTAGTACAGACCCTGGGTTTTATTCTGGTTTGGATCACGTAGTAATGTGGTACCGCACTGAAACGTTCGATTAAACCTGGTTTCGATCAATAATTTTGAGGGTAACGCATGTTAGGTCTAGGTTAGGCCTGGGATTTGCCCTCATCAGACACATACTTTTGCATTCTCCACATACTTGTTGAACAGATCCTGGGTTTTTTCTGGTTTGGATCATGTAGTAATGTGGTACCACACTGAAACAGTCCATTAAACCTGGTTTGGAACAATATTTTAGAGAATAACTCATGTTATGTCTGGGTTAGGTCTAGGATTTGCCCTCAGCAGGCTCACACTTTCATATATTTCTCATACTTGATGGCTAGATCCTGGGCTTTTTCTGGATTGGATCACGTAGTAATGTGGTACCACACTGAAACAGTAAATTAAACCTGGTTTCGATCAATATTTTAGAGGATAACGCAAGTTAGGTCTAGGTTAGGCCTGGTATTTTCCTTCATCAGACACATACTTTCGCATTCCTCACATACTTGTTGAACGGATGCTGGGTTTTTTCTGGTTTGGATCACGAAGTAATGTGGTACCACACTGAAAAAGTCCATTAAACCTAGCTACGATGAATATTTTAGAGAATAACTCATGTTAGGTCTAGGTTAGGTCTGGGATTTCCTCTCATCAGGCGCGTACTTTCGCATATTTCTCATACTTGATGGCCAGATCCTGGGGTTTTTCTGGATTGGATCACGTAGTAATGTGGTACCACACTGAAATAGTCCATTAAACCTGGTTTCGATCAATATTTTAGAGGATAATGCAAGTTAGGCCAAGGTTAGTCCTGGGATTTTCCTACATCAGACACATACTTTCGCATTCTTCACATACTTGTAGAACGGATCCTGGGTTTTTTCTGGTTTGGATCACGTAGTAATGTGGTACCACACTGAGAAAGTTCATTAAACCTGGTTTCGATCAATATTTTACAGAATAACGCATGTTAGGTCTTGGTTAGCTCTGGGATTTGCCGTAATCAGGCTCATAGTTTCGCATATTTCTCATACTTCATGGCTAGATCCTGGGCTTCATCTGGATTGGATCACGTAGTAATGTGGTTCCACACTGAAACAGTAAATTAAACCTAGTTTCGATATATATTTTAGAGGATAACGCAAGTTATGTCTGGGGTAGGTCCGGGATTTGCCCTCAGCAGGGTCATATTTTCGCATTTTTCACATACTTGTTGAACAGATCCCTGGCTTTTTCTGGTTCGGATCACGTAGTAATGTGGTATCACCCTGAAACAGTCGATTGAAACAGGTTTCGGTCAATACTTTAGATGATAACGCAAGTTATGTCTGGGATAGGTCTGGGATTTGCCCACGTCAGGCTCATACTTACGCATTCTTCACATACTAATTGCACAGATCCTGGGTTTTATTCTGGTTTGGATCACGTAGTAATGTGGTACCACACTGAAACAGTCGATTAAACCTGGTTTCGTTCAATAATTTTGAGGGTAACGCATGTTAGATCTAGGTTAGGCCTGGGATTTTCCCTCATCAGACACATAATTTCGCATTCTTCACATACATGTAGAACGGATCCTGGGTTTTTTCTGGTTTGGATCACGTAGTAATGTGGTACCACACTGAAAAAGTCCATTAAACCTGGCTTCGATGAATATTTTAGAGAATAACGCATGTTATGTCTGGGATAGGTCTGGGATTTGCCCTCATCAGGGTCATATTTTCGCATTTTTCACATACTTGTTGAACAGATCCCTGGCTTTTTCTGGTTTGGATCACGTAGTAATGTGGAACCACACCGAAACAGTCCATTAAACCTGGTTTCGATCAATATTTTAGAGGATAACGCATGTTATGTCTGGGATAGGTCTGGGATTTGCCCTCATCAGGCTCATAGTTTCGCGTTTTTCACATACTTCTTGAACAGATTCTAGGCCTTTTTCTGGATTGGATCCCGTAGTAATGTGGTACCACACTGAAACAGTCCATTAAACCTGGTTTCGATCAATATGTTAGAGGATAACGCATGTTATGTCTGGGATAGGTCTGGGATTTGCCTTCATCAGGCTCATAGTATCTCGTTTTTCACATACTTGTTGAACAGATTCTGCGTTTTTTCTGGTTTGGATCACGTAGTAATGTGGTACCACACTGAAACAGTCCATTAAACCTGGCTTCGATGAATATTTTAGAGAATAACTTATGTTAGGTCTAGGTTAGGTCCGGGATTTGCCCTCATCAGGGTCATATTTTCGCATTTTTCACATAGTTGTTGAACAGATCCCTGGCTTTTTCCGGTTTGGATCACGTAGTAATGTGGTACCAGACCGAAACAGTCCATTAAACCTGGTTTCGATCAATATTTTACAGGATAACGCATGTTTGGTCTTGGTTAGGTCTGGGATTTGCTCTCATCAGGCTCGTACTTTCGCATATTTCTCATAGTTGATGGCCAGATTCTGGACTTTTTCTGGTTTGGATCACGTAGTAATGTGGTACCGCACTGAAACAGTCGATTAAACCTGGATTCGATCAATAATTTTGCGGGTAACGCATGTTATGTCTGGGATAGGTCTGGGATTTGCCCTCATCAGGCTCATAGTTTCGCGTTTTTCACATACTTGTTGAACAGATCCCTGGCTTGTTCTGGTTTGGATCATGTACTAATGTGGTACCACACTGAAACTGTCCATTACACCTGGTTCCGATCAATATTTTAGAGGATAACGCATGTTATGTCTGGGAGAGGTCTGGGATTTGCCCTCATCAGGGTCATAGTTTCGCGTTTTTCACATACTTGTTGAACAGATCCCTGGCTTATTCTGGTTTGGATCATGTACTAATGTGGTACCACACTGAAACTGTCCATTGAATCAGGTCTTGATAAATATTTTAGAGGATAACGCATGTTAGGTCTGGGTTAGTTCTACGATTTGCCCTCAGCAGGCTCATACTTTCGCATATTTCTCATACTTGATGGCCAGATCCTGGGCTTTTTCTGGATTGAATCACGTAGTAATGTAGTATCACACTGAAACATTCAATTAAACCTAGTTTCGATGAATATTTTAGAGAATGACTTATGTTAGGTCTAGGTTAGGTCCGGGATTTGCCCTCATCAGGGCCATATTTTCGCATTGTTCACATACTTGTTGAACAGATCCCTGGCTTCTTCTGGTTTGGATCACGTAGTAATGTGGTACCACACTGAAAAAGTCCATTAAACCTGGCTTCGATGAACATTTTCGAGAATAACTCATGTTAGGTCTAGGTTAGGGGGGGGGGGGGGGGGTTTGCTCTCATCAGGCTCGTACTTTCGCATATTTCTCATACTTGATGGCCAGATCCTAGGGTTTTTCTGGATTGGATCACGTAGTAATGTGGTACCACACTGAAGCAGTCCATTAAACCTAGTTTCGATGAATATTTTAGAGGATAACGCATGTTAGGTCTAGGTTAGGCCTGGGAGTAGCCCTCATCAGGGTCATACTTTCACGTTTTTCACATACTTGATGAACAGATCCCTGGCTTATTCTGGTTTGGATCATGTACTAATGTGGTACCACACTGATACAGTCCATTAAACCTGGTTTGGAGCAATATTTTAGGGAATAACTCATGTTATGTCTGGGTTAGGTCTAGGATTTGCCCTCAGCAGGCTCACACTTTCGCATATTTCTCATACTTGATGGCTAGATCCTGGGCTTTTTCTGGATTGGATCACGCAGTAATGTGGTACCACACTGAAACAGTCCATTAAACCTGGTTTCGATCAATATTTTAGAGAATAACGCATGTTATGTCTGGGTTAGGTCTAGGATTTGCCCTCAGCAGGCTCACACTTTCGCATATTTCTCATACTTGATGGCTAGATCCTGGGCTTTTTCTGGATTGGATCATTCAGTAATGTGGTATCACACTGAAACAGTCCATTAAACCTGGTTTCGATCAATATTTTAGAGGATAACGCATGTTATGTCTGGGATAGGTCTGGGATTTGCCATCATCAGGGTCACACTTTCGCATTTTGCACATATTTTTCGAGCAGATCCTGGGTTTTTCTGGTTTGGATCACGTAGTAATGTGGTACCACACTGAAACAGTCCATTAAACATAGTTTCGATGAATATTTTAGAGGATAACGCATGTTAGGTCTAGGTTGGGCCTGGGATTTGCCCTCATCAGGGTCATACTTTCGCGTTTTTCACATACTTGTTGAGCAGATCTCTCGCTTATTCTGGTTTGGATCATGTACTATTGTGGTACCACACTGATGCAGTCCATTAAACCTGGTTTGGAACAATATTTTAGAGAATAACTCATGTTATGTCTGGGTTAGGTCTAGGATTTGCCCTCAGCAGGCTCACACTTTCACATATTTCTCATACTTGATGGCTAGATCCTGGGCTTTTTCTGGATTGGATCACGTAGCAATGTGGTACCACACTGAAACAGTAAATTAAACCTGGTTTCGATAAATATTTTAGAGGATAACGCAAGTTAGGTCTGGGATAGGTCCGGGATTTGCCCTCATCAGGGTCATATTTTCGCATTTTTCACATACTTGTTGAACAGATCCCTGGCTTATTCTGGTTTGGATCATGTACTAATGTGGTACCACACTGAAACTGGCCATTAAATCTGGTTTCGATCAATATTTTAGAGAATAACGCATGTTATGTCTGGGAGAGGTCTGGGATTTGCCCTCATCAGGCTCATAGTTTCGCGTTTTTCACATACTTGTTGAACAGATCCCTGGGTTATTCTGGTTTGGATCATGTTCTAATGTGGTACCACACTGAAACTGTCCATTAAATCAGGTCTTGATAAATATTTTAGAGGATAACGCATGTTAGGTCTGGGTTAGTTCTACGATTTGCCCTCAGCAGGCTCATATTTTCGCATATTTCTCATACTTGATGGCCAGATCCTGGGCTTTTTCTGGATTGAATCACGTAGTAATGTAGTATCACACTGAAACATTCAATTAAACCTAGTTTCGATGAATATTTTAGAGGATAACGCATGTTATGTCTAGGTTAGACCTGGGATTTGCCCTCATCAGGGCCATATTTTCGCATTGTTCACATACTTGTTGAACAGATCCCTGGCTTCTTCTGGTTTGGATCACGTAGTAATGTGGTACCACACTGAAAAAGTCCATTAAACCTGGCTTCGATGAATATTTTCGAGAATAACTCATGTTAGGTCTAGGTTAGGTCTGGGATTTGCTCTCATCAGGCTCGTACTTTCGCATATTTCTCATACTTGATGGCCAGATCCTAGGGTTTTTCTGGATTGGATCACGTAGTAATGTGGTACCACACTGAAATAGTCCATTAAACCTGGTTTTGAACAATATTTTAGAGGATATCGCAAGATAGGTCTTGGTTAGGCCTGGGATTTTCCTTCATCAGACACATACTTCCGCATTCTTCACATACTTGTTGAACGGATCCTGGGTTTTTTCTGGTTTGGGTCACGTAGTAATTTGGTACCACACTGAAATAGTCCATTAAACCTGGTTTCGATCAGTATTTTAGAGGATAACGCATGTTATGTCTGGGATAGGTCTGGGATTTGCCCTCATCAGGCACATAGTTTCGCAATTTTCACATACTTGTTGAACAGACCCTGGGTTTTTCTGGTTTGGATCTCGTAGTAATGTGGTACCACACTGAAACAGTCCATTAAACCTAGTTTCGATGAATATTTTAGAGGATAACGCATGTTAGGTCTAGGTTGGGCCTGGGATTTGCCCTCATCAGGGTCATACCTTCGCGTTTATCACATACTTGTTGAACAGATCCCTGGCTTATTCTGGTTTGGATCATGTACTAATGTGGTACCACACTGATGCAGTCCATTAAACCTGGTTTGGAACAATATTTTAGAGAATAACACATGCTATGTCTTGGTTAGGTCTAGGATTTGCCCTCAGCAGGCTCACACTTTCACATATTTCTCATACTTCATGGCTAGATCCTGGGCTTTTTCTGGATTGGATCACGCAGTAATGTGGTACCACACTGAAACAGTCCATTAAACCTGGTTTCGATCACTATTTTAGAGGATAACGCATGTTAGGTCTAGGTTAGGCCTGGGATTTGCCCTCATCAGGGTCATACTTTCACGTTTTTCACATACTTGTTGAACAGATCCCTGGCTTATTCTGGTTTGGATCATGTACTAATGTGGTACCACACTGATACAGTCCATTAAACCTGGTTTGGAGCAATATTTTAGAGAATAACTCATGTTATGTCTGGGTTAGGTATAGGATTTGCCCTCAGCAGGCTCACACTTTCACATATTTCTCATACTTCATGGCTAGATCCTGGGCTTTTTCTGGATTGGATCACGCAGTAATGTGGTACCACACTGAAACAGTCCATTAAACCTGGTTTCGATCAATATTTTAGAGAATAACGCATGTTAGGTCTAGGTTGGGCCTTGGATTTGCCCTCATCAGGGTCATACTTTTGCGTTTTTCACATACTTGTTGACCAGATCTCTGGCTTATTCTGGTTTGGATCATGTACTAATGTGGTACCACACTGATGCAGTCCATTAAACCAGGTTTGGAACAATATTTTAGAGAATAACTTATGTTATGTCTGGGTTAGGTCTAGGATTTGCCCTCAGCAGGCTCACACTTTCTCATTTTTCACATACTTGTTGAACAGATCCTGGGCTTTTTCTGGATTGGATCACGTAGCAATGTGGTACCACACTGAAACAGTCCATTAACCCTGGTTTCCATCAATATTTTAGAGAATAACGCATGTTAGGTCTTGGTTATGTCTGGGATTTGCCATCATCAAGGTCATACTTTCGCATTTTTCACATACTTGTTGAACAGGTCCTGGGTTTTTCTGGTTTGGATCACGTAGTAATGTGGTACCACACTGAAACAGTCCATTAAACCTAGTTTCGATGAATATTTTAGAGGATAACGCATGTTAGGTCTAGGTTGGGCCTTGGATTTGCCCTCATCAGGGTCATACTTTCGCGTTTTTCACATACTTGTTGAGCAGATCTCTGGCTTATTCTGGTTTGGATCACGTAGTAATGTGGTACCACACTGAAACAGTAAATTAAACCTGGTTTCGATAAATATTTTAGAGGATAACGCATGTTATGTCTAGGTTAGGCCTGGGATTTTCCCTCATCAGACACATACTTTCGCATTCTTCACATACTTGTTGTACAGATCCTGAGTTTTTTTCTGGTTTGCATCACGTAGTAATGTGGTACCACACTGAAACAGACGATTAAACCTGGTTTCGATCAATATTTTAGAGAATGACGCATGTTATGCCTAGGTTAGGCCTGGGATTTGCCCTCATCAGGCTCATACTTTCGCATTTTTCTCATACTTGTTGAACAGATCCCTGGCTTTTTCTGGTTTGCATCACGTAGTAATGTGGTACCACACTGAAACAGACGATTAAACCTGGTTTCGATCAATATTTTAGGGGATAACTCATGCTAGGTCTAGGTTAGGCCTGAGATTTGCCCTCATCAGAACCAATACTTTCGCATTCTTCACATACTTGTTGAACGGATCCTGGGTTATTTCTGGTTTGGATCACGTAGTAATGTGGTACCACACCATTAAACCTGGTTTCCATCAATATTTTGGAGGACAACGCAAGTTAGGCATGGGACAGGTCTGGGATTTGCCCTCATCAGGGTCATGCTTTCGCATTTTTAGCATACTTGTTGAACAGATCCTGGGTTTTTTTCTGGTTTGCATCACGTAGTAATGTGGTACCACACTGAAACAGCCGATTAAACCTGGTTTCGATCAATATTCTAGAGAATAACGCATGTTAGGTCTGGGAAAGGTCTGGGATTTGCCCTCATCAGGCTCATAGTTTCGCGTTTTTCACATACTTGTAGAACAGATCCTGGGTTTTTTCTGAGTTTGGATCACCTAGTAAAGTGGTACCACACTGAAACAGTCGATTAATCCTGGTCACGATCAACATTTTAGAGGATAACGCAAGTTAGGTCCGGGATAGGTGTTGGATCTGCCGTCATCAGACTCACACCTTGGCATTCTTCACATACTTGTGGAACAGATCCTGGGTTATTTCTGGTTTGGATCACGTAGTAAAGTGGTACCACACTGAAACAGTCGACTAATCCTGGTCTCGAACAATATGTTAGAGGATAACTCATGCTAGGTCTAGGTTAGGCCTGGGATTTGCCCTCATCAGACCCATACTTTCGCATTCATCACATACTTGTTGAACAGGTCCTGGGTTATTTCTGGTTTGGATCACGTAGTATAGTGGTACCACACTGAAACGGTCAGTTAAACCTGGTCTCGAACAATATTTCAGAGGATAACTCATGTTAGGCCTAGGTTAGGCCTGGGATTTGCCCTCATCAGACCCATACTTTCGCATTCATCACACACTTGTTTAACAGATCCTGGGTTATTTCTGGTTTGGATCAGGTAGTAATGTGGTAGCACACTGAAACAGTCGATTAATCCTGGTCTCGAACACTATTTCAGAGGATAACTCATGTTAGGCCTAGGTTAGGCCTGGGATTTGCCCTCATCAGACCCATACTTTCGCATTCTTCATATACTTGTTCAACAGATCCTGGGTTATTTCTGGTTTGGATCACGTAGTAATGTGGTATCACACTGAAACTGTCCATGAAACCTGGTTTCGATCAATATTTTCGAGGATAACGCATGTTAGGTCAAGGTTAGGCCTGGGATTTGCCTTCATCAGACCCATACTTTCGCATTCATCACATACTTGTTTAACAGATCCTCGGTTTTTTCTGGTTTGGATCACGTAGTAATGTGGTACCACTCTGAAACAGTCGATTAAACCTGGTTTCGATCAATATTTTTGATGATAACGCATGTTAGGTCTGGGATAGTTCTGGGATCTGCCCTCGTCAGACTCATACTTTCGCATTCTTCACATACTTGTTGAACAGATCCTGTGTTATTTCTGGTTTGGATCACGTAGTAAAGTGGTACCACACTGAAACAGTCGATTAATCCTGGTCTCGAACAATATTTCAGAGGATAACTCATGCTAGGTCTAGGTTAGGCCTGGGATTTGCCCTCATCAGACCCATACTTTCGCATTCTTCGCATACTTGTTGAAGAGATCCTGGGTTACTTCTGGTTTGGATCACGTAGTAAAGTGGTACCACACTGAAACAGTCGAGTAATCCTGGTCTCGAACAATATGTTAGAGGATAACTCATGCTTGGTCTAGGTTAGGCCTGGGATTTGCCCTCATCAGACCCATACTTTCGCATTCATCACATACTTGTTTATCAGATCCTGGGTAATTTCTGGTTTGGATCAGGTAGTAATGTGGTACCACAGAGAGACAGTCGATTAAACCTGGTCACGATCAACATTTTAGATGATAACGCCGGTTAGGACTCGGTTAGGTGTGGGATTTGCCCTCATCAGGCTTATACACTCGCATTCTTTACATACTTGTTGAACAGATCCTGGGTTTTTTCTGGTTTGGATCATGTAGTAGTGTGGTACCACTCTGAAACAGTCAGTTATACCTGGATATGACCAATATTTCAGAGTATAACGCATGTTAGGTCTGGGTTAGATCTAGGATTTGCCCTCTTCTGGCTGATACCTTCGCATTTTTCACATACTTGTTAAACAGGTCCTGGGTTATTTCTGGTTTGGATCAGGTAGTAATGTGGTACCACACTGAAACAGTCCATCAAACCTGGTTTCGATCAATATTTTAGAGGATAACGCATGTTAGGTTTAGGTTTGGCCTGGGATTTGCCCTCATCAGACTCAAACTTTCGCATATTTCTCATACTTGTTGAACAGATCCCTGGCTTTTTCTGGTTTGCATCACGTAGTAATGTGGTACCACACTGAAACAGACGATTAAACCTGCTTTCGATCAATATTTTAGCGGATAACGCAAGCTATGTCTGGGATAGGTGTGGGAATTGCCCTTATCAGGCTCATAGTTTCGCGTTTTTCACATACTTGTAGAACAGATCCTGGGTTTTTTCTGGTTTGGATCACGTAGTAATGTGGTACCACACTGAAACAGTCCATTAAACCTGGTATCCGTCAATATTTTGAAGGACAACGCAAGTTAGGTCTGGGTCAGGTCTGGGATTTGGCCTCATCAGGGTAATGCTTTCGCATTTTTAACATACTTGTTGAACTGATCCAGGGTTTTTCTGGTTTGGATCAAGTAGTGAAGTGGTACCACACTGAAACAGCCGATTAATCCTAGTCTCGATCAATATTTTAGACGATAACTCATGCTAGGTCTAGGTTAGGCCTGAGATTTGCCCTCATCAGACCCATACTTTCGCATTCTTCACATACTTGTTGAACGGATCCTGGGTTATTTCTGGTTTGGATCACCTAGTAAAGTGGTACCACACTGAAACAGTCGATTAATCCTGGTCACGATCAACATTTTAGAGGATAACGCAAGTTAGGTCCGGGATAGGTGTTGGATCTGCCGTCATCAGACTCACACCTTGGCATTCTTCACATACTTGTTGAACAGATCCAGGGTTTTTTCTGGTTTGGATCACGTAGTAATGTGGTGCCACACGGAAACAGTCCATGAAACCTAGTCTCGGTTAATATTTTCAAGGATATCGCATGTTAGGTCCGGGTTAGGTCTTGGATTTGCCCTCTTCAGACCCATACTTTCGCATTCTTCACATACTTGTTGTACAGATCCTGGGTTTTCTTCTGGTTTGCATCACGTAGTAATGTGGTACCACACTGAAACAGCCGATTAAACCTGGTTTCGATCAATATTTTAGAGGATAACGCAAGTTAGGTCCGGGATAGGTGTTGGATCTGCCCTCATCAGACTCACACCTTGGCATTCTTCACATACTTGTTGAACAGATCCTGGGTTTTTTCTGGTTTGGATCACGTAGTAATGTGGTACCACACTGAAACTGTCCATTAAACCTGGTTTCGATCAATATTCTAGAGAATAACGCATGTTAGGTCTGGGAAAGGCCTGGGATTTGCCCTCATCAGGCTCATAGTTTCGCGTTTTTCACATACTTGTAGAACAGATCCTGGGTTTTTTCTGGGTTTGGATCACGTAGTAATGTGGTACCACACTGAAAATGTCCATTAAACCTGGTTTCGATGAATATTTTAGAGAATAACTCATGTTAGGTCTAGGTTAGGCCTGGGATTTTCCCTCATCAGGCTCATACTTTCGCATTTTTCTCATACTTGTTGAACAGATCCCTGGCTTTTTCTGGTTTGCATCACGTAGTAATGTGGTACCACACTGAAACAGACGATTAAACCTGGTTTCGATCAATATTTTAGAGGATAACGCAAGTTATGTCTGGGATAGGTCTGGGAATTGCCCTTATCAGGCTCATAGTTTCGCGTTTTTCACATACTTGTAGAACAGATCCTGGGTTTTTTCTGGTTTGGATCACGTAGTAATGTGGTACCACACCATTAAACCTGGTTTCCATCAATATTTTGGAGGACAACGCAAGTTAGGTCTGGGACAGGTCTGGGATTTGCCCTCATCAGGGTCATGCTTTCGCATTTTTAACATACTTGTTGAACAGATCCAGGGTTTTTCTGGTTTGGATCACGTAGTAAAGTGGTACCACACTGAAACAGCCGACTAATCCTAGTCTCGATCAATATTTTAGAGGATAACTCATGCTAGGTCTAGGTTAGGCCTGAGATTTGCCCTCATCAGACCCATACTTTCGCATTCTTCACATACTTGTTGAACGGATCCTGGGTTATTTCTGGTTTGGATCACCTAGTAAAGTGGTACCACACTGAAACAGTCGATTAATCCTGGTCACGATCAACATTTTAGAGGATAACGCCGGTTAGGACACGGTTAGGTCTGGGATTTGCCCTTATCAGGCTCATACTTTCGCATATTCCTCATAATTGATGGCCATATTCTGGGCTTTTTCTGGTTTGGATCACGTAGTAATGTGGTGCCACACGGAAACAGTCCATGAAACCTAGTCTCGGTTAATATTTTAAAGGATATCGCATGTTAGGTCCGGGTTAGGTCTAGGATTTGCCCTATTCAGACCCATACTTTCGCATTCTTCACATACTTGTTGTACAGATCCTGGGTTTTTTTCTGGTTTGCATCACGTAGTAATGTGGTACCACACTGAAACAGCCGATTAAACCTGGTTTCGATCAATATTCTAGAGAATAACGCATGTTAGGTCTGGGAAAGGTCTGGGATTTGCCCTCATCAGGCTCATAGTTTCGCGTTTTTCACATACTTGTAGAACAGATCCTGGGTTTTTTCTGAGTTTGGATCACGTAGTAATGTGGTACCACACTGAAAAAGTCCATTAAACCTGGTTTCGATGAATATTTTAGAGAATAACTCATGTTAGGTCTAGGTTAGGCCTGGGATTTTCCCTCATCAGACACATACTTTCGCATTCTTCACATACTTGTGGAACAGATCCTGGGTTATTTCTGGTTTGGATCACGTAGTAAAGTGGTACCACACTGAAACAGTCGACTAATCCTGGTCTCGAACAATATGTTAGAGGATAACCCATGCTAGGTCTAGGTTAGGCCTGGGATTTGCCCTCATCAGACCCATACTTTCGCATTCATCACATACTTGTTGAACAGGTCCTGGGTTATTTCTGGTTTGGATCACGTAGTATAGTGGTACCACACTGAAACAGTCGCTGAATCCAGGTCTCGAACAATGTTTTAGAGGATAACTCATGCTAGGTCTAGGTTAGGCCTGGGATTTGCTCTCATCAGACCCATACTTTCGCATTCATCACATATTTGTTCAACAGATCCTGGGTTATTTCTGGTATGGATCAGGTAGTAATGTGGTACCACACTGAAACAGTCGTTTAATCCTGGTCTCGATCAATATTTTAGAGGATAACGCATGTTAGGTCTGGGATAGGTCTGGGATCTGCCCTCGTCAGACTCATACCTTCGCATACTTCACATACTTGTTGAACAGATCCTGGGTTTTTTCTGGTTTGGATCACGTAGTAATGTAGTACCACACTGAAACACTTAGTTAAAGCTAGATACGACCAATATTTTAGAGGATACACCATGTTAGGTCTAGGTTAGATCTGGGAATTTGCTCTCATCAGGCTCGTACTTTCGCATATTTCTCATACTTGTTGGCCAGCTCCTGGGTTTTTTCTGGATTGGATCACGTAGTTATGTGGTATCACACTGAAACAGTCAGTTAAACCTGGATACGACCAATATTTCAGAGGATAACGCATGTTAGGTCTGCGTTAGGTCTAGGATTTGCCCTCATCTGGCTCATACCTTCGCATTCTTCACATGCTTGTTGAACAGATCCTAGGTTTTTCTGGTTTGGATCACGTAGTAATGTGGTACCACACTGAAACGGTCAGTTAAACCTGGTTTCGATCAATATTTTTGATGATAACGCATGTTAGGCCTAGGTTAGGCCTGGGATTTGCCCTCATCAGACCCATACTTTCGCATTCATCACACACTTGTTTAACAGATCCTGGGTTATTTCTGGTTTGGATCAGGTAGTAATGTGGTAGCACACTGAAACAGTCGATTAATCCTGGTCTCGAACACTATTTCAGAGGATAACTCATGTTAGGCCTAGGTTAGGCCTGGGATTTGCCCTCATCAGACCCATACTTTCGCATTCTTCATATACTTGTTCAACAGATCCTGGGTTATTTCTGGTTTGGATCACGTAGTAATGTGGTATCACACTGAAACTGTCCATGAAACCTGGTTTCGATCAATATTTTCGAGGATAACGCATGTTAGGTCTAGGTTAGGCCTGGGATTTGCCTTCATCAGACCCATACTTTCGCATTCATCACATACTTGTTTAACAGATCCTCGGTTTTTTCTGGTTTGGATCACGTAGTAATGTGGTACCACTCTGAAACAGTCGATTAAACCTGGTTTCGATCAATATTTTTGATGATAACGCATGTTAGGTCTGGGATAGTTCTGGGATCTGCCCTCGTCAGACTCATACTTTCGCATTCTTCACATACTTGTTGAACAGATCCTGTGTTATTTCTGGTTTGGATCACGTAGTAAAGTGGTACCACACTGAAACAGTCGATTAATCCTGGTCTCGAACAATATTTCAGAGGATAACTCATGCTAGGTCTAGGTTAGGCCTGGGATTTGCCCTCATCAGACCCATACTTTCGCATTCTTCGCATACTTGTTGAAGAGATCCTGGGTTACTTCTGGTTTGGATCACGTAGTAAAGTGGTACCACACTGAAACAGTCGAGTAATCCTGGTCTCGAACAATATGTTAGAGGATAACTCATGCTTGGTCTAGGTTAGGCCTGGGATTTGCCCTCATCAGACCCATACTTTCGCATTCATCACATACTTGTTTATCAGATCCTGGGTAATTTCTGGTTTGGATCAGGTAGTAATGTGGTACCACAGAGAGACAGTCGATTAAACCTGGTCACGATCAACATTTTAGATGATAACGCCGGTTAGGACTCGGTTAGGTGTGGGATTTGCCCTCATCAGGCTTATACACTCGCATTCTTTACATACTTGTTGAACAGATCCTGGGTTTTTTCTGGTTTGGATCATGTAGTAGTGTGGTACCACTCTGAAACAGTCAGTTATACCTGGATATGACCAATATTTCAGAGTATAACGCATGTTAGGTCTGGGTTAGATCTAGGATTTGCCCTCTTCTGGCTGATACCTTCGCATTTTTCACATACTTGTTAAACAGGTCCTGGGTTATTTCTGGTTTGGATCAGGTAGTAATGTGGTACCACACTGAAACAGTCCATCAAACCTGGTTTCGATCAATATTTTAGAGGATAACGCATGTTAGGTTTAGGTTTGGCCTGGGATTTGCCCTCATCAGACTCAAACTTTCGCATATTTCTCATACTTGTTGAACAGATCCCTGGCTTTTTCTGGTTTGCATCACGTAGTAATGTGGTACCACACTGAAACAGACGATTAAACCTGCTTTCGATCAATATTTTAGCGGATAACGCAAGCTATGTCTGGGATAGGTGTGGGAATTGCCCTTATCAGGCTCATAGTTTCGCGTTTTTCACATACTTGTAGAACAGATCCTGGGTTTTTTCTGGTTTGGATCACGTAGTAATGTGGTACCACACTGAAACAGTCCATTAAACCTGGTATCCGTCAATATTTTGAAGGACAACGCAAGTTAGGTCTGGGTCAGGTCTGGGATTTGGCCTCATCAGGGTAATGCTTTCGCATTTTTAACATACTTGTTGAACTGATCCAGGGTTTTTCTGGTTTGGATCAAGTAGTGAAGTGGTACCACACTGAAACAGCCGATTAATCCTAGTCTCGATCAATATTTTAGACGATAACTCATGCTAGGTCTAGGTTAGGCCTGAGATTTGCCCTCATCAGACCCATACTTTCGCATTCTTCACATACTTGTTGAACGGATCCTGGGTTATTTCTGGTTTGGATCACCTAGTAAAGTGGTACCACACTGAAACAGTCGATTAATCCTGGTCACGATCAACATTTTAGAGGATAACGCAAGTTAGGTCCGGGATAGGTGTTGGATCTGCCGTCATCAGACTCACACCTTGGCATTCTTCACATACTTGTTGAACAGATCCAGGGTTTTTTCTGGTTTGGATCACGTAGTAATGTGGTGCCACACGGAAACAGTCCATGAAACCTAGTCTCGGTTAATATTTTCAAGGATATCGCATGTTAGGTCCGGGTTAGGTCTTGGATTTGCCCTCTTCAGACCCATACTTTCGCATTCTTCACATACTTGTTGTACAGATCCTGGGTTTTTTTCTGGTTTGCATCACGTAGTAATGTGGTACCACACTGAAACAGCCGATTAAACCTGGTTTCGATCAATATTTTAGAGGATAACGCAAGTTAGGTCCGGGATAGGTGTTGGATCTGCCCTCATCAGACTCACACCTTGGCATTCTTCACATACTTGTTGAACAGATCCTGGGTTTTTTCTGGTTTGGATCACGTAGTAATGTGGTACCACACTGAAACTGTCCATTAAACCTGGTTTCGATCAATATTCTAGAGAATAACGCATGTTAGGTCTGGGAAAGGCCTGGGATTTGCCCTCATCAGGCTCATAGTTTCGCGTTTTTCACATACTTGTAGAACAGATCCTGGGTTTTTTCTGGGTTTGGATCACGTAGTAATGTGGTACCACACTGAAAATGTCCATTAAACCTGGTTTCGATGAATATTTTAGAGAATAACTCATGTTAGGTCTAGGTTAGGCCTGGGATTTTCCCTCATCAGGCTCATACTTTCGCATTTTTCTCATACTTGTTGAACAGATCCCTGGCTTTTTCTGGTTTGCATCACGTAGTAATGTGGTACCACACTGAAACAGACGATTAAACCTGGTTTCGATCAATATTTTAGAGGATAACGCAAGTTATGTCTGGGATAGGTCTGGGAATTGCCCTTATCAGGCTCATAGTTTCGCGTTTTTCACATACTTGTAGAACAGATCCTGGGTTTTTTCTGGTTTGGATCACGTAGTAATGTGGTACCACACCATTAAACCTGGTTTCCATCAATATTTTGGAGGACAACGCAAGTTAGGTCTGGGACAGGTCTGGGATTTGCCCTCATCAGGGTCATGCTTTCGCATTTTTAACATACTTGTTGAACAGATCCAGGGTTTTTCTGGTTTGGATCACGTAGTAAAGTTGTACCACACTGAAACAGCCGACTAATCCTAGTCTCGATCAATATTTTAGAGGATAACTCATGCTAGGTCTAGGTTAGGCCTGAGATTTGCCCTCATCAGACCCATACTTTCGCATTCTTCACATACTTGTTGAACGGATCCTGGGTTATTTCTGGTTTGGATCACCTAGTAAAGTGGTACCACACTGAAACAGTCGATTAATCCTGGTCACGATCAACATTTTAGAGGATAACGCCGGTTAGGACACGGTTAGGTCTGGGATTTGCCCTTATCAGGCTCATACTTTCGCATATTCCTCATAATTGATGGCCATATTCTGGGCTTTATCTGGTTTGGATCACGTAGTAATGTGGTGCCACACGGAAACAGTCCATGAAACCTAGTCTCGGTTAATATTTTAAAGGATATCGCATGTTAGGTCCGGGTTAGGTCTAGGATTTGCCCTATTCAGACCCATACTTTCGCATTCTTCACATACTTGTTGTACAGATCCTGGGTTTTTTTCTGGTTTGCATCACGTAGTAATGTGGTACCACACTGAAACAGCCGATTAAACCTGGTTTCGATCAATATTCTAGAGAATAACGCATGTTAGGTCTGGGAAAGGTCTGGGATTTGCCCTCATCAGGCTCATAGTTTCGCGTTTTTCACATACTTGTAGAACAGATCCTGGGTTTTTTCTGAGTTTGGATCACGTAGTAATGTGGTACCACACTGAAAAAGTCCATTAAACCTGGTTTCGATGAATATTTTAGAGAATAACTCATGTTAGGTCTAGGTTAGGCCTGGGATTTTCCCTCATCAGACACATACTTTCGCATTCTTCACATACTTGTGGAACAGATCCTGGGTTATTTCTGGTTTGGATCACGTAGTAAAGTGGTACCACACTGAAACAGTCGATTAATCCTGGTCTCGAACAATATTTCAGAGGATAACTCATGCTAGGTCTAGGTTAGGCCTGGGATTTGCCCTCATCAGACCCATACTTTCGCATTCTTCGCATACTTGTTGAAGAGATCCTGGGTTACTTCTGGTTTGGATCACGTAGTAAAGTGGTACCACACTGAAACAGTCGAGTAATCCTGGTCTCGAACAATATGTTAGAGGATAACTCATGCTTGGTCTAGGTTAGGCCTGGGATTTGCCCTCATCAGACCCATACTTTCGCATTCATCACATACTTGTTTATCAGATCCTGGGTAATTTCTGGTTTGGATCAGGTAGTAATGTGGTACCACAGAGAGACAGTCGATTAAACCTGGTCACGATCAACATTTTAGATGATAACGCCGGTTAGGACTCGGTTAGGTGTGGGATTTGCCCTCATCAGGCTTATACACTCGCATTCTTTACATACTTGTTGAACAGATCCTGGGTTTTTTCTGGTTTGGATCATGTAGTAGTGTGGTACCACTCTGAAACAGTCAGTTATACCTGGATATGACCAATATTTCAGAGTATAACGCATGTTAGGTCTGGGTTAGATCTAGGATTTGCCCTCTTCTGGCTGATACCTTCGCATTTTTCACATACTTGTTAAACAGGTCCTGGGTTATTTCTGGTTTGGATCAGGTAGTAATGTGGTACCACACTGAAACAGTCCATCAAACCTGGTTTCGATCAATATTTTAGAGGATAACGCATGTTAGGTTTAGGTTTGGCCTGGGATTTGCCCTCATCAGACTCAAACTTTCGCATATTTCTCATACTTGTTGAACAGATCCCTGGCTTTTTCTGGTTTGCATCACGTAGTAATGTGGTACCACACTGAAACAGACGATTAAACCTGCTTTCGATCAATATTTTAGCGGATAACGCAAGCTATGTCTGGGATAGGTGTGGGAATTGCCCTTATCAGGCTCATAGTTTCGCGTTTTTCACATACTTGTAGAACAGATCCTGGGTTTTTTCTGGTTTGGATCACGTAGTAATGTGGTACCACACTGAAACAGTCCATTAAACCTGGTATCCGTCAATATTTTGAAGGACAACGCAAGTTAGGTCTGGGTCAGGTCTGGGATTTGGCCTCATCAGGGTAATGCTTTCGCATTTTTAACATACTTGTTGAACTGATCCAGGGTTTTTCTGGTTTGGATCAAGTAGTGAAGTGGTACCACACTGAAACAGCCGATTAATCCTAGTCTCGATCAATATTTTAGACGATAACTCATGCTAGGTCTAGGTTAGGCCTGAGATTTGCCCTCATCAGACCCATACTTTCGCATTCTTCACATACTTGTTGAACGGATCCTGGGTTATTTCTGGTTTGGATCACCTAGTAAAGTGGTACCACACTGAAACAGTCGATTAATCCTGGTCACGATCAACATTTTAGAGGATAACGCAAGTTAGGTCCGGGATAGGTGTTGGATCTGCCGTCATCAGACTCACACCTTGGCATTCTTCACATACTTGTTGAACAGATCCAGGGTTTTTTCTGGTTTGGATCACGTAGTAATGTGGTGCCACACGGAAACAGTCCATGAAACCTAGTCTCGGTTAATATTTTCAAGGATATCGCATGTTAGGTCCGGGTTAGGTCTTGGATTTGCCCTCTTCAGACCCATACTTTCGCATTCTTCACATACTTGTTGTACAGATCCTGGGTTTTTTTCTGGTTTGCATCACGTAGTAATGTGGTACCACACTGAAACAGCCGATTAAACCTGGTTTCGATCAATATTTTAGAGGATAACGCAAGTTAGGTCCGGGATAGGTGTTGGATCTGCCCTCATCAGACTCACACCTTGGCATTCTTCACATACTTGTTGAACAGATCCTGGGTTTTTTCTGGTTTGGATCACGTAGTAATGTGGTACCACACTGAAACTGTCCATTAAACCTGGTTTCGATCAATATTCTAGAGAATAACGCATGTTAGGTCTGGGAAAGGCCTGGGATTTGCCCTCATCAGGCTCATAGTTTCGCGTTTTTCACATACTTGTAGAACAGATCCTGGGTTTTTTCTGGGTTTGGATCACGTAGTAATGTGGTACCACACTGAAAATGTCCATTAAACCTGGTTTCGATGAATATTTTAGAGAATAACTCATGTTAGGTCTAGGTTAGGCCTGGGATTTTCCCTCATCAGGCTCATACTTTCGCATTTTTCTCATACTTGTTGAACAGATCCCTGGCTTTTTCTGGTTTGCATCACGTAGTAATGTGGTACCACACTGAAACAGACGATTAAACCTGGTTTCGATCAATATTTTAGAGGATAACGCAAGTTATGTCTGGGATAGGTCTGGGAATTGCCCTTATCAGGCTCATAGTTTCGCGTTTTTCACATACTTGTAGAACAGATCCTGGGTTTTTTCTGGTTTGGATCACGTAGTAATGTGGTACCACACCATTAAACCTGGTTTCCATCAATATTTTGGAGGACAACGCAAGTTAGGTCTGGGACAGGTCTGGGATTTGCCCTCATCAGGGTCATGCTTTCGCATTTTTAACATACTTGTTGAACAGATCCAGGGTTTTTCTGGTTTGGATCACGTAGTAAAGTTGTACCACACTGAAACAGCCGACTAATCCTAGTCTCGATCAATATTTTAGAGGATAACTCATGCTAGGTCTAGGTTAGGCCTGAGATTTGCCCTCATCAGACCCATACTTTCGCATTCTTCACATACTTGTTGAACGGATCCTGGGTTATTTCTGGTTTGGATCACCTAGTAAAGTGGTACCACACTGAAACAGTCGATTAATCCTGGTCACGATCAACATTTTAGAGGATAACGCCGGTTAGGACACGGTTAGGTCTGGGATTTGCCCTTATCAGGCTCATACTTTCGCATATTCCTCATAATTGATGGCCATATTCTGGGCTTTATCTGGTTTGGATCACGTAGTAATGTGGTGCCACACGGAAACAGTCCATGAAACCTAGTCTCGGTTAATATTTTAAAGGATATCGCATGTTAGGTCCGGGTTAGGTCTAGGATTTGCCCTATTCAGACCCATACTTTCGCATTCTTCACATACTTGTTGTACAGATCCTGGGTTTTTTTCTGGTTTGCATCACGTAGTAATGTGGTACCACACTGAAACAGCCGATTAAACCTGGTTTCGATCAATATTCTAGAGAATAACGCATGTTAGGTCTGGGAAAGGTCTGGGATTTGCCCTCATCAGGCTCATAGTTTCGCGTTTTTCACATACTTGTAGAACAGATCCTGGGTTTTTTCTGAGTTTGGATCACGTAGTAATGTGGTACCACACTGAAAAAGTCCATTAAACCTGGTTTCGATGAATATTTTAGAGAATAACTCATGTTAGGTCTAGGTTAGGCCTGGGATTTTCCCTCATCAGACACATACTTTCGCATTCTTCACATACTTGTGGAACAGATCCTGGGTTATTTCTGGTTTGGATCACGTAGTAAAGTGGTACCACACTGAAACAGTCGACTAATCCTGGTCTCGAACAATATGTTAGAGGATAACCCATGCTAGGTCTAGGTTAGGCCTGGGATTTGCCCTCATCAGACCCATACTTTCGCATTCATCACATACTTGTTGAACAGGTCCTGGGTTATTTCTGGTTTGGATCACGTAGTATAGTGGTACCACACTGAAACAGTCGCTGAATCCAGGTCTCGAACAATGTTTTAGAGGATAACTCATGCTAGGTCTAGGTTAGGCCTGGGATTTGCTCTCATCAGACCCATACTTTCGCATTCATCACATATTTGTTCAACAGATCCTGGGTTATTTCTGGTATGGATCAGGTAGTAATGTGGTACCACACTGAAACAGTCGTTTAATCCTGGTCTCGATCAATATTTTAGAGGATAACGCATGTTAGGTCTGGGATAGGTCTGGGATCTGCCCTCGTCAGACTCATACCTTCGCATACTTCACATACTTGTTGAACAGATCCTGGGTTTTTTCTGGTTTGGATCACGTAGTAATGTAGTACCACACTGAAACACTTAGTTAAAGCTAGATACGACCAATATTTTAGAGGATACACCATGTTAGGTCTAGGTTAGATCTGGGAATTTGCTCTCATCAGGCTCGTACTTTCGCATATTTCTCATACTTGTTGGCCAGCTCCTGGGTTTTTTCTGGATTGGATCACGTAGTTATGTGGTATCACACTGAAACAGTCAGTTAAACCTGGATACGACCAATATTTCAGAGGATAACGCATGTTAGGTCTGCGTTAGGTCTAGGATTTGCCCTCATCTGGCTCATACCTTCGCATTCTTCACATGCTTGTTGAACAGATCCTAGGTTTTTCTGGTTTGGATCACGTAGTAATGTGGTACCACACTGAAACGGTCAGTTAAACCTGGTTTCGATCAATATTTTTGATGATAACGCATGTTAGGCCTAGGTTAGGCCTGGGATTTGCCCTCATCAGACCCATACTTTCGCATTCATCACACACTTGTTTAGCAGATCCTGGGTTATTTCTGGTTTGGATCAGGTAGTAATGTGGTAGCACACTGAAACAGTCGATTAATCCTGGTCTCGAACACTATTTCAGAGGATAACTCATGTTAGGCCTAGGTTAGGCCTGGGATTTGCCCTCATCAGACCCATACTTTCGCATTCTTCACATACTTGTTCAACAGATCCTGGGTTATTTCTGGTTTGGATCACGTAGTAATGTGGTATCACACTGAAACTGTCCATGAAACCTGGTTTCGATCAATATTTTCGAGGATAACGCATGTTAGGTCTAGGTTAGGCCTGGGATTTGCCTTCATCAGACCCATACTTTCGCATTCATCACATACTTGTTTAACAGATCCTAGGTTTTTCTGGTTTGGATCACGTAGTAATGTGGTACCACACTGAAACAGTCGATTAAACCTGGTTTCGATGAATATTTTAGAGAATAACTCATGTTAGGTCTAGGTTAGGCCTGGGATTTTCCCTCATCAGACACATACTTTCGCATTCTTCACATACTTGTGGAACAGATCCTGGGTTATTTCTGGTTTGGATCACGTAGTAAAGTGGTACCACACTGAAACAGTCGACTAATCCTGGCCTCGAACAATATGTTAGAGGATAACCCATGCTAGGTCTAGGTTAGGCCTGGGATTTGCCCTCATCAGACCCATACTTTCGCATTCATCACATACTTGTTGAACAGGTCCTGGGTTATTTCTGGTTTGGATCACGTAGTATAGTGGTACCACACTGAAACAGTCGCTGAATCCAGGTCTCGAACAATGTTTTAGAGGATAACTCATGCTAGGTCTAGGTTAGGCCTGGGATTTGCTCTCATCAGACCCATACTTTCGCATTCATCACATATTTGTTCAACAGATCCTGGGTTATTTCTGGTATGGATCAGGTAGTAATGTGGTACCACACTGAAACAGTCGTTTAATCCTGGTCTCGATCAATATTTTAGAGGATAACGCATGTTAGGTCTGGGATAGGTCTGGGATCTGCCCTCGTCAGACTCATACCTTCGCATACTTAACATACTTGTTGAGCAGATCCTGGGTTTTTTCTGGTTTGGATCACGTAGTAATGTAGTACCACACTGAAACACTTAGTTAAAGCTAGATACGACCAATATTTTAGAGGATACACCATGTTAGGTCTAGGTTAGATCTGGGAATTTGCTCTCATCAGGCTCGTACTTTCGCATATTTCTCATACTTGTTGGCCAGCTCCTGGGTTTTTTCTGGATTGGATCACGTAGTTATGTGGTATCACACTGAAACAGTCAGTTAAACCTGGATACGACCAATATTTCAGAGGATAACGCATGTTAGGTCTGCGTTAGGTCTAGGATTTGCCCTCATCTGGCTCATACCTTCGCATTCTTCACATGCTTGTTGAACAGATCCTAGGTTTTTCTGGTTTGGATCACGTAGTAATGTGGTACCACACTGAAACGGTCAGTTAAACCTGGTTTCGATCAATATTTTTGATGATATCGCATGTTAGGCCTAGGTTAGGCCTGGGATTTGCCCTCATCAGACCCATACTTTCGCATTCATCACACACTTGTTTAGCAGATCCTGGGTTATTTCTGGTTTGGATCAGGTAGTAATGTGGTAGCACACTGAAACAGTCGATTAATCCTGGTCTCGAACACTATTTCAGAGGATAACTCATGTTAGGCCTAGGTTAGGCCTGGGATTTGCCCTCATCAGACCCATACTTTCGCATTCTTCACATACTTGTTCAACAGATCCTGGGTTATTTCTGGTTTGGATCACGTAGTAATGTGGTATCACACTGAAACTGTCCATGAAACCTGGTTTCGATCAATATTTTCGAGGATAACGCATGTTAGGTCTAGGTTAGGCCTGGGATTTGCCTTCATCAGACCCATACTTTCGCATTCATCACATACTTGTTTAACAGATCCTAGGTTTTTCTGGTTTGGATCACGTAGTAATGTGGTACCACACTGAAACAGTCGATTAAACCTGGTTTCGATCAATATTTTTGATGATAACGCATGTTAGGTTTGGGTTAGGTCTAGGATTTGCCCTCGTCAGACCCATACTTTCGCATTCTTCATACTTGTTGAACAGATTCTGGGATATTCATGGTTTGGATAACGTATTAAAGTGGTACCACACTGAAACAGTCGATTAATCCTGGTCTCGAACAATATTTTAGAGGATAACGCATGTAAGGTCTAGGTTAGGTCTGGGGATTTGCTCTCATCAGGCTCGAACTTCCGCATATTTCTCATACTTGATGGCCATATTCTGGGCTTTTTCTGGTTTGGATCACGTAGTAATGTGGTGCCACACGGAAACAGTCCATGAAACCTAGTCTCGGTCAATATTTTAAAGGATATCGCATGCTAGCTCTGGGTTAGGTCTGGGATTCGCCCTCATCTGGCTCATACTTTCGCATTCTTCACATACTTGTTGAACATATCCTGGGTTTTTTCTGGTTTGGATCACGTAGTAATGTGGTACCACTCTGAAACAGTCGATTAAACCTGGTTTCGATCAATATTTTTGATGATAACGCATGTTAGGTCTGGGATAGTTCTGGGATCTGCCCTCGTCAGACTCATACTTTCGCATTCTTCACATACTTGTTGAACAGATCCTGTGTTATTTCTGGTTTGGATCACGTAGTAAAGTGGTACCACACTGAAACAGTCGATTAATCCTGGTCTCGAACAATATTTCAGAGGATAACTCATGCTAGGTCTAGGTTAGGCCTGGGATTTGCCCTCATCAGACCCATACTTTCGCATTCTTCGCATACTTGTTGAAGAGATCCTGGGTTACATCTGGTTTGGATCACGTAGTAAAGTGGTACCACACTGAAACAGTCGAGTAATCCTGGTCTCGAACAATATGTTAGAGGATAACTCATGCTAGGTCTAGGTTAGGCCTGGGATTTGCCCTCATCAGACTCATACTTTCGCATTCATCACATACTTGTTTATCAGATCCTGGGTAATTTCTGGTTTGGATCAGGTAGTAATGTGGTACCACACAGAGACAGTCGATTAAACCTGGTCACGATCAACATTTTAGATGATAACGCCGGTTAGGACTCGGTTAGGTGTGGGATTTGCCCTCATCAGGCTTATACACTCGCATTCTTTACATACTTGTTGAACAGATCCTGGGTTTTTTCTGGTTTGGATCATGTAGTAGTGTGGTACCACTTTGAAACAGTCAGTTATACCTGGATATGACCAATATTTCAGAGTATAACGCATGTTAGGTCTGGGTTAGATCTAGGATTTGCCCTCTTCTGGCTGATACCTTCGCATTTTTCACATACTTGTTAAACAGGTCCTGGGTTATTTCTGGTTTGGATCAGGTAGTAATGTGGTACCACACTGAAACAGTCCATGAAACCTGGTTTCGATCAATATTTTAGAGGATAACGCATGTTAGGTTTAGGTTTGGCCTGGGATTTGCCCTCATCAGACTCAAACTTTCGCATATTTCTCATACTTGTTGAACAGATCCTGGGTTTTTTCTGGTTTGGATCACGTAGTAATGTGGTACCACACTGAAACAGACAATTAAACCTGGTTTCGATCAATATTTTAGAGGATAACGCATGTTAGGTCTAGGTTAGGCCTGGGATTTGCCCTCATCAGACCCATACTTTCGCATATCTCTCATTCTTGTTGGTCAGATCCTTGGATTTTACTGGATTGGATAACGTAGTAATGTGGTACCAGTCTGAAACAGTCGATTAAACCTGGTTTCGATCAATATTTTTGATGATAACGCATGTTAGCTCTGGGTTAGGTCTGGGATCTGCCCTCGTCAGACTCATACTTTCGCATTCTTCACATACTTGTTCAAGTGATCCTGTGTTATTTCTGGTTTGGATCACGTAGTAAAGTGGTACCACACTGAAACTGTCGACTGAATCTGGTCTCGACCAATATTTTAGAGGATGACGCATGTTAGGTCTGGGTTAGGTCTGGGATCCGCCCTCGTCAGACTCATACATTCGCATTCTTCACATACTTGTTCAAGTATTCCTGTGTTATTTCTGGTTTGGATCACGTAGTAAAGTGGTACCACACTGAAACAGTCGTTTAATCCTGGTCTCGATCAATATTTTAGAGGATAACGCATGTTAGGACTTGGTTAGGCCTGGGATTTGCCCTCATCAGACACAAACTTTCGCATATTTCTCATACTTGATGGGCAGATCCTTGGATTTTTCAGGATTGGATCACGTAGTAATGTGGTACCACACTGATACAGTCCATGAAACCTGGCTTCGATCAATATTTCAGAAGATAACGCAAGTTGGGTCTGGGATAGGTCTGCGATTTGCCCTCATTTGGCTCATACTTTCGCATTCTTCACATACTTGTTGTACAGATCCTGGGTTTTTTCTGGCGTGAATCACGTGGTAATGTGGTACCACACTGAAACCGTCCATGAAACCTGGTTTCGATCAATATTTTAGGGGATAACGCATGTTAGGTCTAGGTTAGGCCTGGGATTTGCCCTCATCAGACTCAAACTTTCGCATATTTCTCATACTTGTTGAACAGATCCTGGGTTTTTTCTGGTTTGGATCACGTAGTAATGTGGTACCACTCTGAAACAGTCGATTATGCCTGGTTTCGATCAATATTTTAGATGATAACGCATGTTAGGTCTGGGTTAGGTCTAGTATTTGCCCTCATCAGACTCATACTTTCGCATTTTTCGCATACTCGTAGGCCAGATCCTGAGCTTTTTCTGGTTTGGATCACGTAGTAATGCGGTACCACACTGAAACAGTCGATAAAAACCTGGTTTCGATCAATATTTTAGACGATATCGCATGTTAGGTCTGGGATAGGTCTGGGATTTGCCCACATCAGGGTCATACTTTCGCATTTTTCACATACTTGTTGTACAGATCCTGGGGTTTTTCTGGCTTGAATCACGTGGTAATGTTGTACCACACTGATACAGTCCATGAAACCTGGTTTCGATCAATATTTTAGAGGATAACGCATGTTAGGTCTAGGTTAGGCCTGGGATTTGCCCTCATCAGACTCAAACTTTCGCATTTTTCTCATACATGTTGGGCAGATCCTTGGATTTTTCTGCATTGGATCACGTAGTAATGTGGTACCCCAGTGTAACAGTTAATTAAACCTGGATACGACCAATATTTTAGAGGATACACCATGTTAGGTCTAGGTTAGGCCTGGGATTTGCCCTCATGAGTCTCATACTTTCGCATATTGCTCATACTTGTTGGCCAGATCCTGGGCTTTTTCTGGTTTGGATCACGTAGTAATGTGGTACCACTCTGAAACAGTCGATTAAACCTGGTTTCGATCAATATTTTAGACGATATCGCATGTTAGGTCTGGGATAGGTCTGGGATTTGCCCTCATCAGGGTCATACTTTCGCATTTTTCACATACTTGTTACACAGAACCCTGGCTTTTTCAGGTTTGGATCACGTAGTAAAGTGGTACCACACTGAAACAGCCGATTAATCCTGGTCTCGAACAATATTTTAGAGGATAACGCATGTTAGGTCTAGGTTAGGCCTGGGATTTGCCCTCATCAGGCTCAGACTTTCGCATTTTTCACATACTTGTTGTACAGATCCTGGGTTTTTTCAGGCTTGAATCACGTGGTAATGTGGTACCACACTGATACAGTCCATGAAACCTGGTTTCGATCAATATTTTAGAGGATAATGCATGTTAGGTCTAGGTTAGGCTTGGGATTTGCCCTCACCAGACTCAAACTTTCGCATATTTCTCATACATGTTGGGCAGATCCTTGGATTTTTCTGGATTGGATCACGTAGTAATGTGGTACCACAGTGAAACAGTTAATTAAACCTGAATACGACCAATATTTTAGAGGATACACCATGTTAGGTCTAGGTTAGGCCTGGGATTTGCCCTCATGAGTCTCAAACTTTCGCATATTTCTCATACTTGTTGAACAGATCCTGGGTTTTTTCTGGTTTGGATCACGTAGTAATGTGATATCGCACTGAAACAGTCGATTAAACCTGGTTTCGATCAATATTTTAGATGATAACGCATGTTAGGTCTGGGTTAGGTCTAGTATTTGCCCTCATCAGACTCATACTTTCGCATATTTCACATACTTGTTGTACGGATCCTGGGTTTTTTCTGGCTTGAATCACGTGGTAACGTGGTACCACTATGAAACAGTCGATTAAACCTGGTTTCGATCAATATTTTATAGGATAACGAAAGTTAGGTCTGGGATAGGTGTGGGTTCTACCCCCATCAGGCTCATACCTTCGCATTTCTCACATACTTGTTGGCCAGATCCTGGGCTTTCACTTGTCTGAATCTCGTAGTAATGTGGTACCACACTGAAACAGTCCATTAAACCTGGTTTTGATCAATATTTTAGAGGATAACTCATGCTCGGTCTAGGTTAGGCCTGGGATTTGGCCCCATCAGACCCATGCTTTCGCATTCTTCACATACACGTTGGTCAGATCCTGGGCTTCCACTGGTCTGGATCACGTAGCAATCTGGTACCACACTGAAACAGTCGAATAAACCTGGTTTCGGTCAATATTTTAGATGATATCGCATGTTAGGTCTGGGATAGGTCTGGGATTTGCCCTCATCAGGGTCATACTTTCGCATATTTCTCATACTTGTTGGGCAGATCCTTGGATTTTTCTGGATTGGATCACGTAGTAATGTGGCACCACAGTGAAACAGTTAATTAAACCTGGATACGACCAATATTTTAGAGGATACACCATGTTAGGTCTAGGTTAGGCCTGGGATTTGCCCTCATGAGTCTCATACTTTCGCATATTTCTCATACTTGTTGGCCAGATCCTGGGCTTTTTCTGGTTTGGATCACGTAGTAACGTGGTACCACTCTGAAACAGTCGATTAAACCTGGTTTCGATCAATATTTTAGATGATAACGCATGTTAGGTCTGGGTTAGGTCTAGGATTTGCCCTCATCAGACCTATACTTTCGCATTCTTCACATACTTGTTGAACAGGTCCTGGGTTATTTCTGGTTTGGATCACGTAGTAAAGTGGTACAACACTGAAACAGTCGATAAATCCTGGTCTCGAACAATATTTTAGAGGATAACGCATGTTAGGTCTAGGTTTGGCCTGGGATTTGCCCTCATCAGACTCATACTTTCGCATATTTCTCACACTTGTTGACCAGATCCTTGGATTTTTCTGGATTGGATCACGTAGTAATTTGGTACCACACTGAAACAGTCCATGAAACCTAGTCTCGGTCAATCTTTTTGAGGGTAACGCATGTTAGGTCTGGGTTAGGTCTAGGATTTGCCCTCATCTGGCTCATTCTTTCGCATTTTTCGCATACTCGTTGGCCAGATCCTGGGCTTCTTCTGGTTTGGATCACGCAGTAATGTGGTACCACACTGAAACAGTCGATTAAACCTGGTTTCGATCAATATTTTAGACGATATCGCATGTTAGGTCTGGGATAGGTCAGGGATTTGGCCACATCAGGGTCATACTTTCGCATTTTTCGCATACTCGTTGGCCAGATCCTGGGCTTTTTCTGGTTTGGATCACGTAGTAAAGTGGTACCACACTGAAACAGTCGATTAATCCTGGTCTCGAACAATATTTTAGAGGACAACGCATGTTAGGTCTAGGTTAGGCCTGGGATTTGCCCTCATCAGGCTCATACTTTCGCATTTTTCACATACTTGTTGTACAGATCCTGGGTTTTTTCTGGCTTGAATCACGTGGTAATGTGGTACCACACTGATACAGTCCATGAAACCTGGTTTCGATCAATATTTTAGAGGATAACGCGTGTTAGGTCTAGGTTAGGCCTGGGATTTGCCCTCATCAGACTCAAACTTTCGCATATTTCTCATACATGTTGGGCAGATCCTTGGATTTTTCTGGATTGGATCACGTAGTAATGTGGTACCACAGTGAAACAGTTAATTAAACCTGGATACGACCAATATTTTAGAGGATACATCATGTTAGGTCTAGGTTAGGCCTGGGATTTGCCCACATGAGTCTCATACTTTCGCATATTGCTCATACTTGTTGGCCAGATCCTGGGCTTTTTCTGATTTGGATCACGTAGTAATGTGGTACCACAGTGAAACAGTTAATTAAACCTGAATACGACCCATATTTTAGAGGATACACCATGTTAGGTCTAGGTTAGGCCCGGGATTTGCCCCCATGAGTCTCAAACTTTCGCATATTTCTCATACTTGTTGAACGGATCCTGGGTTATTTCTGGTTTGGATCACCTAGTAAAGTGGTACCACACTGAAACAGTCGATTAATCCTGGTCACGATCAACATTTTAGAGGATAACGCAAGTTAGGTCCGGGATAGGTGTTGGATCTGCCGTCATCAGACTCACACCTTGGCATTCTTCACATACTTGTTGAACAGATCCAGGGTTTTTTCTGGTTTGGATCACGTAGTAATGTGGTGCCACACGGAAACAGTCCATGAAACCTAGTCTCGGTTAATATTTTCAAGGATATCGCATGTTAGGTCCGGGTTAGGTCTTGGATTTGCCCTCTTCAGACCCATACTTTCGCATTCTTCACATACTTGTACAGATCCTGGGTTTTTTCTGGTTTGCATCACGTAGTAATGTGGTACCACACTGAAACAGCCGATTAAACCTGGTTTCGATCAATATTTTAGAGGATAACGCAAGTTAGGTCCGGGATAGGTGTTGGATCTGCCCTCATCAGACTCACACCTTGGCATTCTTCACATACTTGTTGAACAGATCCTGGGTTTTTTCTGGTTTGGATCACGTAGTAATGTGGTACCACACTGAAACTGTCCATTAAACCTGGTTTCGATCAATATTCTAGAGAATAACGCATGTTAGGTCTGGGAAAGGTCTGGGATTTTCCCTCATCAGGCTCATACTTTCGCATTTTTCTCATACTTGTTGAACAGATCCCTGGCTTTTTCTGGTTTGCATCACGTAGTAATGTGGTACCACACTGAAACAGACGATTAAACCTGGTTTCGATCAATATTTTAGAGGATAACGCAAGTTATGTCTGGGATAGGTCTGGGAATTGCCCTTATCAGGCTCATAGTTTCGCGTTTTTCACATACTTGTAGAACAGATCCTGGGTTTTTTCTGGTTTGGATCACGTAGTAATGTGGTACCACACCATTAAACCTGGTTTCCATCAATATTTTGGAGGACAACGCAAGTTAGGTCTGGGACAGGTCTGGGATTTGCCCTCATCAGGGTCATGCTTTCGCATTTTTAACATACTTGTTGAACAGATCCAGGGTTTTTCTGGTTTGGATCACGTAGTAAAGTGGTACCACACTGAAACAGCCGACTAATCCTAGTCTCGATCAATATTTTAGAGGATAACTCATGCTAGGTCTAGGTTAGGCCTGAGATTTGCCCTCATCAGACCCATACTTTCGCATTCTTCACATACTTGTTGAACGGATCCTGGGTTATTTCTGGTTTGGATCACCTAGTAAAGTGGTACCACACTGAAACAGTCGATTAATCCTGGTCACGATCAACATTTTAGAGGATAACGCCGGTTAGGACACGGTTAGGTCTGGGATTTGCCCTTATCAGGCTCATACTTTCGCATATTCCTCATAATTGATGGCCATATTCTGGGCTTTTTCTGGTTTGGATCACGTAGTAATGTGGTGCCACACGGAAACAGTCCATGAAACCTAGTCTCGGTTAATATTTTAAAGGATATCGCATGTTAGGTCCGGGTTAGGTCTAGGATTTGCCCTATTCAGACCCATACTTTCGCATTCTTCACATACTTGTTGTACAGATCCTGGGTTTTTTTCTGGTTTGCATCACGTAGTAATGTGGTACCACACTGAAACAGCCGATTAAACCTGGTTTCGATCAATATTCTAGAGAATAACGCATGTTAGGTCTGGGAAAGGTCTGGGATTTGCCCTCATCAGGCTCATAGTTTCGCGTTTTTCACATACTTGTAGAACAGATCCTGGGTTTTTTCTGAGTTTGGATCACGTAGTAATGTGGTACCACACTGAAAAAGTCCATTAAACCTGGTTTCGATGAATATTTTAGAGAATAACTCATGTTAGGTCTAGGTTAGGCCTGGGATTTTCCCTCATCAGACACATACTTTCGCATTCTTCACATACTTGTGGAACAGATCCTGGGTTATTTCTGGTTTGGATCACGTAGTAAAGTGGTACCACACTGAAACAGTCGACTAATCCTGGTCTCGAACAATATGTTAGAGGATAACCCATGCTAGGTCTAGGTTAGGCCTGGGATTTGCCCTCATCAGACCCATACTTTCGCATTCATCACATACTTGTTGAACAGGTCCTGGGTTATTTCTGGTTTGGATCACGTAGTATAGTGGTACCACACTGAAACAGTCGCTGAATCCAGGTCTCGAACAATGTTTTAGAGGATAACTCATGCTAGGTCTAGGTTAGGCCTGGGATTTGCTCTCATCAGACCCATACTTTCGCATTCATCACATATTTGTTCAACAGATCCTGGGTTATTTCTGGTATGGATCAGGTAGTAATGTGGTACCACACTGAAACAGTCGTTTAATCCTGGTCTCGATCAATATTTTAGAGGATAACGCATGTTAGGTCTGGGATAGGTCTGGGATCTGCCCTCGTCAGACTCATACCTTCGCATACTTCACATACTTGTTGAACAGATCCTGGGTTTTTTCTGGTTTGGATAACGTAGTAATGTGGTACCAGTCTGAAACAGTCGATTAAACCTGGTTTCGATCAATATTTTTGATGATAACGCATGTTAGCTCTGGGTTAGGTCTGGGATCTGCCCTCGTCAGACTCATACTTTCGCATTCTTCACATACTTGTTCAAGTGATCCTGTGTTATTTCTGGTTTGGATCACGTAGTAAAGTGGTACCACACTGAAACTGTCGACTGAATCTGGTCTCGACCAATATTTTAGAGGATGACGCATGTTAGGTCTGGGTTAGGTCTGGGATCCGCCCTCGTCAGACTCATACATTCGCATTCTTCACATACTTGTTCAAGTATTCCTGTGTTATTTCTGGTTTGGATCACGTAGTAAAGTGGTACCACACTGAAACAGTCGTTTAATCCTGGTCTCGATCAATATTTTAGAGGATAACGCATGTTAGGACTTGGTTAGGCCTGGGATTTGCCCTCATCAGACACAAACTTTCGCATATTTCTCATACTTGATGGGCAGATCCTTGGATTTTTCAGGATTGGATCACGTAGTAATGTGGTACCACACTGATACAGTCCATGAAACCTGGCTTCGATCAATATTTCAGAAGATAACGCAAGTTGGGTCTGGGATAGGTCTGCGATTTGCCCTCATTTGGCTCATACTTTCGCATTCTTCACATACTTGTTGTACAGATCCTGGGTTTTTTCTGGCGTGAATCACGTGGTAATGTGGTACCACACTGAAACCGTCCATGAAACCTGGTTTCGATCAATATTTTAGGGGATAACGCATGTTAGGTCTAGGTTAGGCCTGGGATTTGCCCTCATCAGACTCAAACTTTCGCATATTTCTCATACTTGTTGAACAGATCCTGGGTTTTTTCTGGTTTGGATCACGTAGTAATGTGGTACCACTCTGAAACAGTCGATTATGCCTGGTTTCGATCAATATTTTAGATGATAACGCATGTTAGGTCTGGGTTAGGTCTAGTATTTGCCCTCATCAGACTCATACTTTCGCATTTTTCGCATACTCGTAGGCCAGATCCTGAGCTTTTTCTGGTTTGGATCACGTAGTAATGCGGTACCACACTGAAACAGTCGATAAAAACCTGGTTTCGATCAATATTTTAGACGATATCGCATGTTAGGTCTGGGATAGGTCTGGGATTTGCCCACATCAGGGTCATACTTTCGCATTTTTCACATACTTGTTGTACAGATCCTGGGGTTTTTCTGGCTTGAATCACGTGGTAATGTTGTACCACACTGATACAGTCCATGAAACCTGGTTTCGATCAATATTTTAGAGGATAACGCATGTTAGGTCTAGGTTAGGCCTGGGATTTGCCCTCATCAGACTCAAACTTTCGCATTTTTCTCATACATGTTGGGCAGATCCTTGGATTTTTCTGCATTGGATCACGTAGTAATGTGGTACCACAGTGAAACAGTTAATTAAACCTGAATACGACCAATATTTTAGAGGATACACCATGTTAGGTCTAGGTTAGGCCTGGGATTTGCCCTCATGAGTCTCAAACTTTCGCATATTTCTCATACTTGTTGAACAGATCCTGGGTTTTTTCTGGTTTGGATCACGTAGTAATGTGATATCACACTGAAACAGTCGATTAAACCTGGTTTCGATCAATATTTTAGATGATAACGCATGTTAGGTCTGGGTTAGGTCTAGTATTTGCCCTCATCAGACTCATACTTTCGCATATTTCACATACTTGTTGTACGGATCCTGGGTTTTTTCTGGCTTGAATCACGTGGTAACGTGGTACCACTATGAAACAGTCGATTAAACCTGGTTTCGATCAATATTTTATAGGATAACGAAAGTTAGGTCTGGGATAGGTGTGGGTTCTACCCCCATCAGGCTCATACCTTCGCATTTCTCACATACTTGTTGGCCAGATCCTGGGCTTTCACTTGTCTGAATCTCGTAGTAATGTGGTACCACACTGAAACAGTCCATTAAACCTGGTTTTGATCAATATTTTAGAGGATAACTCATGCTCGGTCTAGGTTAGGCCTGGGATTTGGCCCCATCAGACCCATGCTTTCGCATTCTTCACATACACGTTGGTCAGATCCTGGGCTTCCACTGGTCTGGATCACGTAGCAATCTGGTACCACACTGAAACAGTCGAATAAACCTGCTTTCGGTCAATATTTTAGATGATATCGCATGTTAGGTCTGGGATAGGTCTGGGATTTGCCCTCATCAGGGTCATACTTTCGCATATTTCTCATACTTGTTGGGCAGATCCTTGGATTTTTCTGGATTGGATCACGTAGTAATGTGGCACCACAGTGAAACAGTTAATTAAACCTGGATACGACCAATATTTTAGAGGATACACCATGTTAGGTCTAGGTTAGGCCTGGGATTTGCCCTCATGAGTCTCATACTTTCGCATATTTCTCATACTTGTTGGCCAGATCCTGGGCTTTTTCTGGTTTGGATCACGTAGTAACGTGGTACCACTCTGAAACAGTCGATTAAACCTGGTTTCGATCAATATTTTAGATGATAACGCATGTTAGGTCTGGGTTAGGTCTAGGATTTGCCCTCATCAGACCTATACTTTCGCATTCTTCACATACTTGTTGAACAGGTCCTGGGTTATTTCTGGTTTGGATCACGTAGTAAAGTGGTACAACACTGAAACAGTCGATAAATCCTGGTCTCGAACAATATTTTAGAGGATAACGCATGTTAGGTCTAGGTTTGGCCTGGGATTTGCCCTCATCAGACTCATACTTTCGCATATTTCTCACACTTGTTGACCAGATCCTTGGATTTTTCTGGATTGGATCACGTAGTAATTTGGTACCACACTGAAACAGTCCATGAAACCTAGTCTCGGTCAATCTTTTTGAGGGTAACGCATGTTAGGTCTGGGTTAGGTCTAGGATTTGCCCTCATCTGGCTCATTCTTTCGCATTTTTCGCATACTCGTTGGCCAGATCCTGGGCTTCTTCTGGTTTGGATCACGCAGTAATGTGGTACCACACTGAAACAGTCGATTAAACCTGGTTTCGATCAATATTTTAGACGATATCGCATGTTAGGTCTGGGATAGGTCAGGGATTTGGCCACATCAGGGTCATACTTTCGCATTTTTCGCATACTCGTTGGCCAGATCCTGGGCTTTTTCTGGTTTGGATCACGTAGTAAAGTGGTACCACACTGAAACAGTCGATTAATCCTGGTCTCGAACAATATTTTAGAGGACAACGCATGTTAGGTCTAGGTTAGGCCTGGGATTTGCCCTCATCAGGCTCATACTTTCGCATTTTTCACATACTTGTTGTACAGATCCTGGGTTTTTTCTGGCTTGAATCACGTGGTAATGTGGTACCACACTGATACAGTCCATGAAACCTGGTTTCGATCAATATTTTAGAGGATAACGCGTGTTAGGTCTAGGTTAGGCCTGGGATTTGCCCTCATCAGACTCAAACTTTCGCATATTTCTCATACATGTTGGGCAGATCCTTGGATTTTTCTGGATTGGATCACGTAGTAATGTGGTACCACAGTGAAACAGTTAATTAAACCTGGATACGACCAATATTTTAGAGGATACACCATGTTAGGTCTAGGTTAGGCCTGGGATTTGCCCACATGAGTCTCATACTTTCGCATATTGCTCATACTTGTTGGCCAGATCCTGGGCTTTTTCTGATTTGGATCACGTAGTAATGTGGTACCACAGTGAAACAGTTAATTAAACCTGAATACGACCCATATTTTAGAGGATACACCATGTTAGGTCTAGGTTAGGCCCGGGATTTGCCCCCATGAGTCTCAAACTTTCGCATATTTCTCATACTTGTTGAACGGATCCTGGGTTATTTCTGGTTTGGATCACCTAGTAAAGTGGTACCACACTGAAACAGTCGATTAATCCTGGTCACGATCAACATTTTAGAGGATAACGCAAGTTAGGTCCGGGATAGGTGTTGGATCTGCCGTCATCAGACTCACACCTTGGCATTCTTCACATACTTGTTGAACAGATCCAGGGTTTTTTCTGGTTTGGATCACGTAGTAATGTGGTGCCACACGGAAACAGTCCATGAAACCTAGTCTCGGTTAATATTTTCAAGGATATCGCATGTTAGGTCCGGGTTAGGTCTTGGATTTGCCCTCTTCAGACCCATACTTTCGCATTCTTCACATACTTGTTGTACAGATCCTGGGTTTTTTTCTGGTTTGCATCACGTAGTAATGTGGTACCACACTGAAACAGCCGATTAAACCTGGTTTCGATCAATATTTTAGAGGATAACGCAAGTTAGGTCCGGGATAGGTGTTGGATCTGCCCTCATCAGACTCACACCTTGGCATTCTTCACATACTTGTTGAACAGATCCTGGGTTTTTTCTGGTTTGGATCACGTAGTAATGTGGTACCACACTGAAACTGTCCATTAAACCTGGTTTCGATCAATATTCTAGAGAATAACGCATGTTAGGTCTGGGAAAGGTCTGGGATTTTCCCTCATCAGGCTCATACTTTCGCATTTTTCTCATACTTGTTGAACAGATCCCTGGCTTTTTCTGGTTTGCATCACGTAGTAATGTGGTACCACACTGAAACAGACGATTAAACCTGGTTTCGATCAATATTTTAGAGGATAACGCAAGTTATGTCTGGGATAGGTCTGGGAATTGCCCTTATCAGGCTCATAGTTTCGCGTTTTTCACATACTTGTAGAACAGATCCTGGGTTTTTTCTGGTTTGGATCACGTAGTAATGTGGTACCACACCATTAAACCTGGTTTCCATCAATATTTTGGAGGACAACGCAAGTTAGGTCTGGGACAGGTCTGGGATTTGCCCTCATCAGGGTCATGCTTTCGCATTTTTAACATACTTGTTGAACAGATCCAGGGTTTTTCTGGTTTGGATCACGTAGTAAAGTGGTACCACACTGAAACAGCCGACTAATCCTAGTCTCGATCAATATTTTAGAGGATAACTCATGCTAGGTCTAGGTTAGGCCTGAGATTTGCCCTCATCAGACCCATACTTTCGCATTCTTCACATACTTGTTGAACGGATCCTGGGTTATTTCTGGTTTGGATCACCTAGTAAAGTGGTACCACACTGAAACAGTCGATTAATCCTGGTCACGATCAACATTTTAGAGGATAACGCCGGTTAGGACACGGTTAGGTCTGGGATTTGCCCTTATCAGGCTCATACTTTCGCATATTCCTCATAATTGATGGCCATATTCTGGGCTTTTTCTGGTTTGGATCACGTAGTAATGTGGTGCCACACGGAAACAGTCCATGAAACCTAGTCTCGGTTAATATTTTAAAGGATATCGCATGTTAGGTCCGGGTTAGGTCTAGGATTTGCCCTATTCAGACCCATACTTTCGCATTCTTCACATACTTGTTGTACAGATCCTGGGTTTTTTTCTGGTTTGCATCACGTAGTAATGTGGTACCACACTGAAACAGCCGATTAAACCTGGTTTCGATCAATATTCTAGAGAATAACGCATGTTAGGTCTGGGAAAGGTCTGGGATTTGCCCTCATCAGGCTCATAGTTTCGCGTTTTTCACATACTTGTAGAACAGATCCTGGGTTTTTTCTGAGTTTGGATCACGTAGTAATGTGGTACCACACTGAAAAAGTCCATTAAACCTGGTTTCGATGAATATTTTAGAGAATAACTCATGTTAGGTCTAGGTTAGGCCTGGGATTTTCCCTCATCAGACACATACTTTCGCATTCTTCACATACTTGTGGAACAGATCCTGGGTTATTTCTGGTTTGGATCACGTAGTAAAGTGGTACCACACTGAAACAGTCGACTAATCCTGGTCTCGAACAATATGTTAGAGGATAACCCATGCTAGGTCTAGGTTAGGCCTGGGATTTGCCCTCATCAGACCCATACTTTCGCATTCATCACATACTTGTTGAACAGGTCCTGGGTTATTTCTGGTTTGGATCACGTAGTATAGTGGTACCACACTGAAACAGTCGCTGAATCCAGGTCTCGAACAATGTTTTAGAGGATAACTCATGCTAGGTCTAGGTTAGGCCTGGGATTTGCTCTCATCAGACCCATACTTTCGCATTCATCACATATTTGTTCAACAGATCCTGGGTTATTTCTGGTATGGATCAGGTAGTAATGTGGTACCACACTGAAACAGTCGTTTAATCCTGGTCTCGATCAATATTTTAGAGGATAACGCATGTTAGGTCTGGGATAGGTCTGGGATCTGCCCTCGTCAGACTCATACCTTCGCATACTTCACATACTTGTTGAACAGATCCTGGGTTTTTTCTGGTTTGGATAACGTAGTAATGTGGTACCAGTCTGAAACAGTCGATTAAACCTGGTTTCGATCAATATTTTTGATGATAACGCATGTTAGCTCTGGGTTAGGTCTGGGATCTGCCCTCGTCAGACTCATACTTTCGCATTCTTCACATACTTGTTCAAGTGATCCTGTGTTATTTCTGGTTTGGATCACGTAGTAAAGTGGTACCACACTGAAACTGTCGACTGAATCTGGTCTCGACCAATATTTTAGAGGATGACGCATGTTAGGTCTGGGTTAGGTCTGGGATCCGCCCTCGTCAGACTCATACATTCGCATTCTTCACATACTTGTTCAAGTATTCCTGTGTTATTTCTGGTTTGGATCACGTAGTAAAGTGGTACCACACTGAAACAGTCGTTTAATCCTGGTCTCGATCAATATTTTAGAGGATAACGCATGTTAGGACTTGGTTAGGCCTGGGATTTGCCCTCATCAGACACAAACTTTCGCATATTTCTCATACTTGATGGGCAGATCCTTGGATTTTTCAGGATTGGATCACGTAGTAATGTGGTACCACACTGATACAGTCCATGAAACCTGGCTTCGATCAATATTTCAGAAGATAACGCAAGTTGGGTCTGGGATAGGTCTGCGATTTGCCCTCATTTGGCTCATACTTTCGCATTCTTCACATACTTGTTGTACAGATCCTGGGTTTTTTCTGGCGTGAATCACGTGGTAATGTGGTACCACACTGAAACCGTCCATGAAACCTGGTTTCGATCAATATTTTAGGGGATAACGCATGTTAGGTCTAGGTTAGGCCTGGGATTTGCCCTCATCAGACTCAAACTTTCGCATATTTCTCATACTTGTTGAACAGATCCTGGGTTTTTTCTGGTTTGGATCACGTAGTAATGTGGTACCACTCTGAAACAGTCGATTATGCCTGGTTTCGATCAATATTTTAGATGATAACGCATGTTAGGTCTGGGTTAGGTCTAGTATTTGCCCTCATCAGACTCATACTTTCGCATTTTTCGCATACTCGTAGGCCAGATCCTGAGCTTTTTCTGGTTTGGATCACGTAGTAATGCGGTACCACACTGAAACAGTCGATAAAAACCTGGTTTCGATCAATATTTTAGACGATATCGCATGTTAGGTCTGGGATAGGTCTGGGATTTGCCCACATCAGGGTCATACTTTCGCATTTTTCACATACTTGTTGTACAGATCCTGGGGTTTTTCTGGCTTGAATCACGTGGTAATGTTGTACCACACTGATACAGTCCATGAAACCTGGTTTCGATCAATATTTTAGAGGATATCGCATGTTAGGTCTGGGATAGGTCTGGGATTTGCCCTCATCAGGGTCATACTTTCGCATTTTTCACATACTTGTTACACAGAACCCTGGCTTTTTCAGGTTTGGATCACGTAGTAAAGTGGTACCACACTGAAACAGCCGATTAATCCTGGTCTCGAACAATATTTTAGAGGATAACGCATGTTAGGTCTAGGTTAGGCCTGGGATTTGCCCTCATCAGGCTCAGACTTTCGCATTTTTCACATACTTGTTGTACAGATCCTGGGTTTTTTCAGGCTTGAATCACGTGGTAATGTGGTACCACACTGATACAGTCCATGAAACCTGGTTTCGATCAATATTTTAGAGGATAATGCATGTTAGGTCTAGGTTAGGCTTGGGATTTGCCCTCACCAGACTCAAACTTTCGCATATTTCTCATACATGTTGGGCAGATCCTTGGATTTTTCTGGATTGGATCACGTAGTAATGTGGTACCACAGTGAAACAGTTAATTAAACCTGAATACGACCAATATTTTAGAGGATACACCATGTTAGGTCTAGGTTAGGCCTGGGATTTGCCCTCATGAGTCTCAAGCTTTCGCATATTTCTCATACTTGTTGAACAGATCCTGGGTTTTTTCTGGTTTGGATCACGTAGTAATGTGATATCACACTGAAACAGTCGATTAAACCTGGTTTCGATCAATATTTTAGATGATAACGCATGTTAGGTCTGGGTTAGGTCTAGTATTTGCCCTCATCAGACTCATACTTTCGCATATTTCACATACTTGTTGTACGGATCCTGGGTTTTTTCTGGCTTGAATCACGTGGTAACGTGGTACCACTATGAAACAGTCGATTAAACCTGGTTTCGATCAATATTTTATAGGATAACGAAAGTTAGGTCTGGGATAGGTGTGGGTTCTACCCCCATCAGGCTCATACCTTCGCATTTCTCACATACTTGTTGGCCAGATCCTGGGCTTTCACTTGTCTGAATCTCGTAGTAATGTGGTACCACACTGAAACAGTCCATTAAACCTGGTTTTGATCAATATTTTAGAGGATAACTCATGCTCGGTCTAGGTTAGGCCTGGGATTTGGCCCCATCAGACCCATGCTTTCGCATTCTTCACATACACGTTGGTCAGATCCTGGGCTTCCACTGGTCTGGATCACGTAGCAATCTGGTACCACACTGAAACAGTCGAATAAACCTGGTTTCGGTCAATATTTTAGATGATATCGCATGTTAGGTCTGGGATAGGTCTGGGATTTGCCCTCATCAGGGTCATACTTTCGCATATTTCTCATACTTGTTGGGCAGATCCTTGGATTTTTCTGGATTGGATCACGTAGTAATGTGGCACCACAGTGAAACAGTTAATTAAACCTGGATACGACCAATATTTTAGAGGATACACCATGTTAGGTCTAGGTTAGGCCTGGGATTTGCCCTCATGAGTCTCATACTTTCGCATATTTCTCATACTTGTTGGCCAGATCCTGGGCTTTTTCTGGTTTGGATCACGTAGTAACGTGGTACCACTCTGAAACAGTCGATTAAACCTGGTTTCGATCAATATTTTAGATGATAACGCATGTTAGGTCTGGGTTAGGTCTAGGATTTGCCCTCATCAGACCTATACTTTCGCATTCTTCACATACTTGTTGAACAGGTCCTGGGTTATTTCTGGTTTGGATCACGTAGTAAAGTGGTACAACACTGAAACAGTCGATAAATCCTGGTCTCGAACAATATTTTAGAGGATAACGCATGTTAGGTCTAGGTTTGGCCTGGGATTTGCCCTCATCAGACTCATACTTTCGCATATTTCTCACACTTGTTGACCAGATCCTTGGATTTTTCTGGATTGGATCACGTAGTAATTTGGTACCACACTGAAACAGTCCATGAAACCTAGTCTCGGTCAATCTTTTTGAGGGTAACGCATGTTAGGTCTGGGTTAGGTCTAGGATTTGCCCTCATCTGGCTCATTCTTTCGCATTTTTCGCATACTCGTTGGCCAGATCCTGGGCTTCTTCTGGTTTGGATCACGCAGTAATGTGGTACCACACTGAAACAGTCGATTAAACCTGGTTTCGATCAATATTTTAGACGATATCGCATGTTAGGTCTGGGATAGGTCAGGGATTTGGCCACATCAGGGTCATACTTTCGCATTTTTCGCATACTCGTTGGCCAGATCCTGGGCTTTTTCTGGTTTGGATCACGTAGTAAAGTGGTACCACACTGAAACAGTCGATTAATCCTGGTCTCGAACAATATTTTAGAGGACAACGCATGTTAGGTCTAGGTTAGGCCTGGGATTTGCCCTCATCAGGCTCATACTTTCGCATTTTTCACATACTTGTTGTACAGATCCTGGGTTTTTTCTGGCTTGAATCACGTGGTAATGTGGTACCACACTGATACAGTCCATGAAACCTGGTTTCGATCAATATTTTAGAGGATAACGCGTGTTAGGTCTAGGTTAGGCCTGGGATTTGCCCTCATCAGACTCAAACTTTCGCATATTTCTCATACATGTTGGGCAGATCCTTGGATTTTTCTGGATTGGATCACGTAGTAATGTGGTACCACAGTGAAACAGTTAATTAAACCTGGATACGACCAATATTTTAGAGGATACACCATGTTAGGTCTAGGTTAGGCCTGGGATTTGCCCACATGAGTCTCATACTTTCGCATATTGCTCATACTTGTTGGCCAGATCCTGGGCTTTTTCTGATTTGGATCACGTAGTAATGTGGTACCACAGTGAAACAGTTAATTAAACCTGAATACGACCCATATTTTAGAGGATACACCATGTTAGGTCTAGGTTAGGCCCGGGATTTGCCCCCATGAGTCTCAAACTTTCGCATATTTCTCATACTTGTTGAACGGATCCTGGGTTATTTCTGGTTTGGATCACCTAGTAAAGTGGTACCACACTGAAACAGTCGATTAATCCTGGTCACGATCAACATTTTAGAGGATAACGCAAGTTAGGTCCGGGATAGGTGTTGGATCTGCCGTCATCAGACTCACACCTTGGCATTCTTCACATACTTGTTGAACAGATCCAGGGTTTTTTCTGGTTTGGATCACGTAGTAATGTGGTGCCACACGGAAACAGTCCATGAAACCTAGTCTCGGTTAATATTTTCAAGGATATCGCATGTTAGGTCCGGGTTAGGTCTTGGATTTGCCCTCTTCAGACCCATACTTTCGCATTCTTCACATACTTGTTGTACAGATCCTGGGTTTTTTTCTGGTTTGCATCACGTAGTAATGTGGTACCACACTGAAACAGCCGATTAAACCTGGTTTCGATCAATATTTTAGAGGATAACGCAAGTTAGGTCCGGGATAGGTGTTGGATCTGCCCTCATCAGACTCACACCTTGGCATTCTTCACATACTTGTTGAACAGATCCTGGGTTTTTTCTGGTTTGGATCACGTAGTAATGTGGTACCACACTGAAACTGTCCATTAAACCTGGTTTCGATCAATATTCTAGAGAATAACGCATGTTAGGTCTGGGAAAGGTCTGGGATTTTCCCTCATCAGGCTCATACTTTCGCATTTTTCTCATACTTGTTGAACAGATCCCTGGCTTTTTCTGGTTTGCATCACGTAGTAATGTGGTACCACACTGAAACAGACGATTAAACCTGGTTTCGATCAATATTTTAGAGGATAACGCAAGTTATGTCTGGGATAGGTCTGGGAATTGCCCTTATCAGGCTCATAGTTTCGCGTTTTTCACATACTTGTAGAACAGATCCTGGGTTTTTTCTGGTTTGGATCACGTAGTAATGTGGTACCACACCATTAAACCTGGTTTCCATCAATATTTTGGAGGACAACGCAAGTTAGGTCTGGGACAGGTCTGGGATTTGCCCTCATCAGGGTCATGCTTTCGCATTTTTAACATACTTGTTGAACAGATCCAGGGTTTTTCTGGTTTGGATCACGTAGTAAAGTGGTACCACACTGAAACAGCCGACTAATCCTAGTCTCGATCAATATTTTAGAGGATAACTCATGCTAGGTCTAGGTTAGGCCTGAGATTTGCCCTCATCAGACCCATACTTTCGCATTCTTCACATACTTGTTGAACGGATCCTGGGTTATTTCTGGTTTGGATCACCTAGTAAAGTGGTACCACACTGAAACAGTCGATTAATCCTGGTCACGATCAACATTTTAGAGGATAACGCCGGTTAGGACACGGTTAGGTCTGGGATTTGCCCTTATCAGGCTCATACTTTCGCATATTCCTCATAATTGATGGCCATATTCTGGGCTTTTTCTGGTTTGGATCACGTAGTAATGTGGTGCCACACGGAAACAGTCCATGAAACCTAGTCTCGGTTAATATTTTAAAGGATATCGCATGTTAGGTCCGGGTTAGGTCTAGGATTTGCCCTATTCAGACCCATACTTTCGCATTCTTCACATACTTGTTGTACAGATCCTGGGTTTTTTTCTGGTTTGCATCACGTAGTAATGTGGTACCACACTGAAACAGCCGATTAAACCTGGTTTCGATCAATATTCTAGAGAATAACGCATGTTAGGTCTGCGAAAGGTCTGGGATTTGCCCTCATCAGGCTCATAGTTTCGCGTTTTTCACATACTTGTAGAACAGATCCTGGGTTTTTTCTGAGTTTGGATCACGTAGTAATGTGGTACCACACTGAAAAAGTCCATTAAACCTGGTTTCGATGAATATTTTAGAGAATAACTCATGTTAGGTCTAGGTTAGGCCTGGGATTTTCCCTCATCAGACACATACTTTCGCATTCTTCACATACTTGTGGAACAGATCCTGGGTTATTTCTGGTTTGGATCACGTAGTAAAGTGGTACCACACTGAAACAGTCGACTAATCCTGGTCTCGAACAATATGTTAGAGGATAACCCATGCTAGGTCTAGGTTAGGCCTGGGATTTGCCCTCATCAGACCCATACTTTCGCATTCATCACATACTTGTTGAACAGGTCCTGGGTTATTTCTGGTTTGGATCACGTAGTATAGTGGTACCACACTGAAACAGTCGCTGAATCCAGGTCTCGAACAATGTTTTAGAGGATAACTCATGCTAGGTCTAGGTTAGGCCTGGGATTTGCTCTCATCAGACCCATACTTTCGCATTCATCACATATTTGTTCAACAGATCCTGGGTTATTTCTGGTATGGATCAGGTAGTAATGTGGTACCACACTGAAACAGTCGTTTAATCCTGGTCTCGATCAATATTTTAGAGGATAACGCATGTTAGGTCTGGGATAGGTCTGGGATCTGCCCTCGTCAGACTCATACCTTCGCATACTTCACATACTTGTTGAACAGATCCTGGGTTTTTTCTGGTTTGGATCACGTAGTAATGTAGTACCACACTGAAACACTTAGTTAAAGCTAGATACGACCAATATTTTAGAGGATACACCATGTTAGGTCTAGGTTAGATCTGGGAATTTGCTCTCATCAGGCTCGTACTTTCGCATATTTCTCATACTTGTTGGCCAGCTCCTGGGTTTTTTCTGGATTGGATCACGTAGTTATGTGGTATCACACTGAAACAGTCAGTTAAACCTGGATACGACCAATATTTCAGAGGATAACGCATGTTAGGTCTGCGTTAGGTCTAGGATTTGCCCTCATCTGGCTCATACCTTCGCATTCTTCACATGCTTGTTGAACAGATCCTAGGTTTTTCTGGTTTGGATCACGTAGTAATGTGGTACCACACTGAAACGGTCAGTTAAACCTGGTTTCGATCAATATTTTTGATGATAACGCATGTTAGGCCTAGGTTAGGCCTGGGATTTGCCCTCATCAGACCCATACTTTCGCATTCATCACACACTTGTTTAGCAGATCCTGGGTTATTTCTGGTTTGGATCAGGTAGTAATGTGGTAGCACACTGAAACAGTCGATTAATCCTGGTCTCGAACACTATTTCAGAGGATAACTCATGTTAGGCCTAGGTTAGGCCTGGGATTTGCCCTCATCAGACCCATACTTTCGCATTCTTCACATACTTGTTCAACAGATCCTGGGTTATTTCTGGTTTGGATCACGTAGTAATGTGGTATCACACTGAAACTGTCCATGAAACCTGGTTTCGATCAATATTTTCGAGGATAACGCATGTTAGGTCTAGGTTAGGCCTGGGATTTGCCTTCATCAGACCCATACTTTCGCATTCATCACATACTTGTTTAACAGATCCTAGGTTTTTCTGGTTTGGATCACGTAGTAATGTGGTACCACACTGAAACAGTCAGTTAAACCTGGTTTCGATCAATATTTTTGATGATAACGCATGTTAGGTTTGGGTTAGGTCTAGGATTTGCCCTCGTCAGACCCATACTTTCGCATTCTTCATACTTGTTGAACAGATTCTGGGATATTCATGGTTTGGATAACGTATTAAAGTGGTACCACACTGAAACAGTCGATTAATCCTGGTCTCGAACAATATTTTAAAGGATAACGCATGTAAGGTCTAGGTTAGGTCTGGGGATTTGCTCTCATCAGGCTCGAACTTCCGCATATTTCTCATACTTGATGGCCATATTCTGGGCTTTTTCTGGTTTGGATCACGTAGTAATGTGGTGCCACACGGAAACAGTCCATGAAACCTAGTCTCGGTCAATATTTTAAAGGATATCGCATGCTAGCTCTGGGTTAGGTCTGGGATTCGCCCTCATCTGGCTCATACTTTCGCATTCTTCACATACTTGTTGAACATATCCTGGGTTTTTTCTGGTTTGGATCACGTAGTAATGTGGTACCACTCTGAAACAGTCGATTAAACCTGGTTTCGATCAATATTTTTGATGATAACGCATGTTAGGTCTGGGATAGTTCTGGGATCTGCCCTCGTCAGACTCATACTTTCGCATTCTTCACATACTTGTTTATCAGATCCTGGGTAATTTCTGGTTTGGATCAGGTAGTAATGTGGTACCACACAGAGACAGTCGATTAAACCTGGTCACGATCAACATTTTAGATGATAACGCCGGTTAGGACTCGGTTAGGTGTGGGATTTGCCCTCATCAGGCTTATACACTCGCATTCTTTACATACTTGTTGAACAGATCCTGGGTTTTTTCTGGTTTGGATCATGTAGTAGTGTGGTACCACTTTGAAACAGTCAGTTATACCTGGATATGACCAATATTTCAGAGTATAACGCATGTTAGGTCTGGGTTAGATCTAGGATTTGCCCTCTTCTGGCTGATACCTTCGCATTTTTCACATACTTGTTAAACAGGTCCTGGGTTATTTCTGGTTTGGATCAGGTAGTAATGTGGTACCACACTGAAACAGTCCATGAAACCTGGTTTCGATCAATATTTTAGAGGATAACGCATGTTAGGTTTAGGTTTGGCCTGGGATTTGCCCTCATCAGACTCAAACTTTCGCATATTTCTCATACTTGTTGAACAGATCCTGGGTTTTTTCTGGTTTGGATCACGTAGTAATGTGGTACCACACTGAAACAGACAATTAAACCTGGTTTCGATCAATATTTTAGAGGATAACGCATGTTAGGTCTAGGTTAGGCCTGGGATTTGCCCTCATCAGACCCATACTTTCGCATATCTCTCATTCTTGTTGGTCAGATCCTTGGATTTTACTGGATTGGATAACGTAGTAATGTGGTACCAGTCTGAAACAGTCGATTAAACCTGGTTTCGATCAATATTTTTGATGATAACGCATGTTAGCTCTGGGTTAGGTCTGGGATCTGCCCTCGTCAGACTCATACTTTCGCATTCTTCACATACTTGTTCAAGTGATCCTGTGTTATTTCTGGTTTGGATCACGTAGTAAAGTGGTACCACACTGAAACTGTCGACTGAATCTGGTCTCGACCAATATTTTAGAGGATGACGCATGTTAGGTCTGGGTTAGGTCTGGGATCTGCCCTCGTCAGACTCATACATTCGCATTCTTCACATACTTGTTCAAGTATTCCTGTGTTATTTCTGGTTTGGATCACGTAGTAAAGTGGTACCACACTGAAACAGTCGTTTAATCCTGGTCTCGATCAATATTTTAGAGGATAACGCATGTTAGGACTTGGTTAGGCCTGGGATTTGCCCTCATCAGACACAAACTTTCGCATATTTCTCATACTTGATGGGCAGATCCTTGGATTTTTCAGGATTGGATCACGTAGTAATGTGGTACCACACTGATACAGTCCATGAAACCTGGCTTCGATCAATATTTCAGAAGATAACGCAAGTTGGGTCTGGGATAGGTCTGCGATTTGCCCTCATTTGGCTCATACTTTCGCATTCTTCACATACTTGTTGTACAGATCCTGGGTTTTTTCTGGCGTGAATCACGTGGTAATGTGGTACCACACTGAAACCGTCCATGAAACCTGGTTTCGATCAATATTTTAGGGGATAACGCATGTTAGGTCTAGGTTAGGCCTGGGATTTGCCCTCATCAGACTCAAACTTTCGCATATTTCTCATACTTGTTGAACAGATCCTGGGTTTTTTCTGGTTTGGATCACGTAGTAATGTGGTACCACTCTGAAACAGTCGATTATGCCTGGTTTCGATCAATATTTTAGATGATAACGCATGTTAGGTCTGGGTTAGGTCTAGTATTTGCCCTCATCAGACTCATACTTTCGCATTTTTCGCATACTCGTAGGCCAGATCCTGAGCTTTTTCTGGTTTGGATCACGTAGTAATGCGGTACCACACTGAAACAGTCGATAAAAACCTGGTTTCGATCAATATTTTAGACGATATCGCATGTTAGGTCTGGGATAGGTCTGGGATTTGCCCACATCAGGGTCATACTTTCGCATTTTTCACATACTTGTTGTACAGATCCTGGGGTTTTTCTGGCTTGAATCACGTGGTAATGTTGTACCACACTGATACAGTCCATGAAACCTGGTTTCGATCAATATTTTAGAGGATAACGCATGTTAGGTCTAGGTTAGGCCTGGGATTTGCCCTCATCAGACTCAAACTTTCGCATTTTTCTCATACATGTTGGGCAGATCCTTGGATTTTTCTGCATTGGATCACGTAGTAATGTGGTACCCCAGTGTAACAGTTAATTAAACCTGGATACGACCAATATTTTAGAGGATACACCATGTTAGGTCTAGGTTAGGCCTGGGATTTGCCCTCATGAGTCTCATACTTTCGCATATTGCTCATACTTGTTGGCCAGATCCTGGGCTTTTTCTGGTTTGGATCACGTAGTAATGTGGTACCACTCTGAAACAGTCGATTAAACCTGGTTTCGATCAATATTTTAGACGATATCGCATGTTAGGTCTGGGATAGGTCTGGGATTTGCCCTCATCAGGGTCATACTTTCGCATTTTTCACATACTTGTTACACAGAACCCTGGCTTTTTCAGGTTTGGATCACGTAGTAAAGTGGTACCACACTGAAACAGCCGATTAATCCTGGTCTCGAACAATATTTTAGAGGATAACGCATGTTAGGTCTAGGTTAGGCCTGGGATTTGCCCTCATCAGGCTCAGACTTTCGCATTTTTCACATACTTGTTGTACAGATCCTGGGTTTTTTCAGGCTTGAATCACGTGGTAATGTGGTACCACACTGATACAGTCCATGAAACCTGGTTTCGATCAATATTTTAGAGGATAATGCATGTTAGGTCTAGGTTAGGCTTGGGATTTGCCCTCACCAGACTCAAACTTTCGCATATTTCTCATACATGTTGGGCAGATCCTTGGATTTTTCTGGATTGGATCACGTAGTAATGTGGTACCACAGTGAAACAGTTAATTAAACCTGAATACGACCAATATTTTAGAGGATACACCATGTTAGGTCTAGGTTAGGCCTGGGATTTGCCCTCATGAGTCTCAAACTTTCGCATATTTCTCATACTTGTTGAACAGATCCTGGGTTTTTTCTGGTTTGGATCACGTAGTAATGTGATATCACACTGAAACAGTCGATTAAACCTGGTTTCGATCAATATTTTAGATGATAACGCATGTTAGGTCTGGGTTAGGTCTAGTATTTGCCCTCATCAGACTCATACTTTCGCATATTTCACATACTTGTTGTACGGATCCTGGGTTTTTTCTGGCTTGAATCACGTGGTAACGTGGTACCACTATGAAACAGTCGATTAAACCTGGTTTCGATCAATATTTTATAGGATAACGAAAGTTAGGTCTGGGATAGGTGTGGGTTCTACCCCCATCAGGCTCATACCTTCGCATTTCTCACATACTTGTTGGCCAGATCCTGGGCTTTCACTTGTCTGAATCTCGTAGTAATGTGGTACCACACTGAAACAGTCCATTAAACCTGGTTTTGATCAATATTTTAGAGGATAACTCATGCTCGGTCTAGGTTAGGCCTGGGATTTGGCCCCATCAGACCCATGCTTTCGCATTCTTCACATACACGTTGGTCAGATCCTGGGCTTCCACTGGTCTGGATCACGTAGCAATCTGGTACCACACTGAAACAGTCGAATAAACCTGGTTTCGGTCAATATTTTAGATGATATCGCATGTTAGGTCTGGGATAGGTCTGGGATTTGCCCTCATCAGGGTCATACTTTCGCATATTTCTCATACTTGTTGGGCAGATCCTTGGATTTTTCTGGATTGGATCACGTAGTAATGTGGCACCACAGTGAAACAGTTAATTAAACCTGGATACGACCAATATTTTAGAGGATACACCATGTTAGGTCTAGGTTAGGCCTGGGATTTGCCCTCATGAGTCTCATACTTTCGCATATTTCTCATACTTGTTGGCCAGATCCTGGGCTTTTTCTGGTTTGGATCACGTAGTAACGTGGTACCACTCTGAAACAGTCGATTAAACCTGGTTTCGATCAATATTTTAGATGATAACGCATGTTAGGTCTGGGTTAGGTCTAGGATTTGCCCTCATCAGACCTATACTTTCGCATTCTTCACATACTTGTTGAACAGGTCCTGGGTTATTTCTGGTTTGGATCACGTAGTAAAGTGGTACAACACTGAAACAGTCGATAAATCCTGGTCTCGAACAATATTTTAGAGGATAACGCATGTTAGGTCTAGGTTTGGCCTGGGATTTGCCCTCATCAGACTCATACTTTCGCATATTTCTCACACTTGTTGACCAGATCCTTGGATTTTTCTGGATTGGATCACGTAGTAATTTGGTACCACACTGAAACAGTCCATGAAACCTAGTCTCGGTCAATCTTTTTGAGGGTAACGCATGTTAGGTCTGGGTTAGGTCTAGGATTTGCCCTCATCTGGCTCATTCTTTCGCATTTTTCGCATACTCGTTGGCCAGATCCTGGGCTTCTTCTGGTTTGGATCACGCAGTAATGTGGTACCACACTGAAACAGTCGATTAAACCTGGTTTCGATCAATATTTTAGACGATATCGCATGTTAGGTCTGGGATAGGTCAGGGATTTGGCCACATCAGGGTCATACTTTCGCATTTTTCGCATACTCGTTGGCCAGATCCTGGGCTTTTTCTGGTTTGGATCACGTAGTAAAGTGGTACCACACTGAAACAGTCGATTAATCCTGGTCTCGAACAATATTTTAGAGGACAACGCATGTTAGGTCTAGGTTAGGCCTGGGATTTGCCCTCATCAGGCTCATACTTTCGCATTTTTCACATACTTGTTGTACAGATCCTGGGTTTTTTCTGGCTTGAATCACGTGGTAATGTGGTACCACACTGATACAGTCCATGAAACCTGGTTTCGATCAATATTTTAGAGGATAACGCGTGTTAGGTCTAGGTTAGGCCTGGGATTTGCCCTCATCAGACTCAAACTTTCGCATATTTCTCATACATGTTGGGCAGATCCTTGGATTTTTCTGGATTGGATCACGTAGTAATGTGGTACCACAGTGAAACAGTTAATTAAACCTGGATACGACCAATATTTTAGAGGATACACCATGTTAGGTCTAGGTTAGGCCTGGGATTTGCCCACATGAGTCTCATACTTTCGCATATTGCTCATACTTGTTGGCCAGATCCTGGGCTTTTTCTGATTTGGATCACGTAGTAATGTGGTACCACAGTGAAACAGTTAATTAAACCTGAATACGACCCATATTTTAGAGGATACACCATGTTAGGTCTAGGTTAGGCCCGGGATTTGCCCCCATGAGTCTCAAACTTTCGCATATTTCTCATACTTGTTGAACGGATCCTGGGTTATTTCTGGTTTGGATCACCTAGTAAAGTGGTACCACACTGAAACAGTCGATTAATCCTGGTCACGATCAACATTTTAGAGGATAACGCAAGTTAGGTCCGGGATAGGTGTTGGATCTGCCGTCATCAGACTCACACCTTGGCATTCTTCACATACTTGTTGAACAGATCCAGGGTTTTTTCTGGTTTGGATCACGTAGTAATGTGGTGCCACACGGAAACAGTCCATGAAACCTAGTCTCGGTTAATATTTTCAAGGATATCGCATGTTAGGTCCGGGTTAGGTCTTGGATTTGCCCTCTTCAGACCCATACTTTCGCATTCTTCACATACTTGTTGTACAGATCCTGGGTTTTTTTCTGGTTTGCATCACGTAGTAATGTGGTACCACACTGAAACAGCCGATTAAACCTGGTTTCGATCAATATTTTAGAGGATAACGCAAGTTAGGTCCGGGATAGGTGTTGGATCTGCCCTCATCAGACTCACACCTTGGCATTCTTCACATACTTGTTGAACAGATCCTGGGTTTTTTCTGGTTTGGATCACGTAGTAATGTGGTACCACACTGAAACTGTCCATTAAACCTGGTTTCGATCAATATTCTAGAGAATAACGCATGTTAGGTCTGGGAAAGGTCTGGGATTTGCCCTCATCAGGCTCATAGTTTCGCGTTTTTCACATACTTGTAGAACAGATCCTGGGTTTTTTCTGGGTTTGGATCACGTAGTAATGTGGTACCACACTGAAAATGTCCATTAAACCTGGTTTCGATGAATATTTTAGAGAATAACTCATGTTAGGTCTAGGTTAGGCCTGGGATTTTCCCTCATCAGGCTCATACTTTCGCATTTTTCTCATACTTGTTGAACAGATCCCTGGCTTTTTCTGGTTTGCATCACGTAGTAATGTGGTACCACACTGAAACAGACGATTAAACCTGGTTTCGATCAATATTTTAGAGGATAACGCAAGTTATGTCTGGGATAGGTCTGGGAATTGCCCTTATCAGGCTCATAGTTTCGCGTTTTTCACATACTTGTAGAACAGATCCTGGGTTGTTTCTGGTTTGGATCACGTAGTAATGTGGTACCACACCATTAAACCTGGTTTCCATCAATATTTTGGAGGACAACGCAAGTTAGGTCTGGGACAGGTCTGGGATTTGCCCTCATCAGGGTCATGCTTTCGCATTTTTAACATACTTGTTGAACAGATCCAGGGTTTTTCTGGTTTGGATCACGTAGTAAAGTGGTACCACACTGAAACAGCCGACTAATCCTAGTCTCGATCAATATTTTAGAGGATAACTCATGCTAGGTCTAGGTTAGGCCTGAGATTTGCCCTCATCAGACCCATACTTTCGCATTCTTCACATACTTGTTGAACGGATCCTGGGTTATTTCTGGTTTGGATCACCTAGTAAAGTGGTACCACACTGAAACAGTCGATTAATCCTGGTCACGATCAACATTTTAGAGGATAACGCCGGTTAGGACACGGTTAGGTCTGGGATTTGCCCTTATCAGGCTCATACTTTCGCATATTCCTCATAATTGATGGCCATATTCTGGGCTTTTTCTGGTTTGGATCACGTAGTAATGTGGTGCCACACGGAAACAGTCCATGAAACCTAGTCTCGGTTAATATTTTAAAGGATATCGCATGTTAGGTCCGGGTTAGGTCTAGGATTTGCCCTATTCAGACCCATACGTTCGCATTCTTCACATACTTGTTGTACAGATCCTGGGTTTTTTTCTGGTTTGCATCACGTAGTAATGTGGTACCACACTGAAACAGCCGATTAAACCTGGTTTCGATCAATATTCTAGAGAATAACGCATGTTAGGTCTGGGAAAGGTCTGGGATTTGCCCTCATCAGGCTCATAGTTTCGCGTTTTTCACATACTTGTAGAACAGATCCTGGGTTTTTTCTGAGTTTGGATCACGTAGTAATGTGGTACCACACTGAAAAAGTCCATTAAACCTGGTTTCGATGAATATTTTAGAGAATAACTCATGTTAGGTCTAGGTTAGGCCTGGGATTTTCCCTCATCAGACACATACTTTCGCATTCTTCACATACTTGTGGAACAGATCCTGGGTTATTTCTGGTTTGGATCACGTAGTAAAGTGGTACCACACTGAAACAGTCGACTAATCCTGGTCTCGAACAATATGTTAGAGGATAACCCATGCTAGGTCTAGGTTAGGCCTGGGATTTGCCCTCATCAGACCCATACTTTCGCATTCATCACATACTTGTTTATCAGATCCTGGGTAATTTCTGGTTTGGATCAGGTAGTAATGTGGTACCACACAGAGACAGTCGATTAAACCTGGTCACGATCAACATTTTAGATGATAACGCCGGTTAGGACTCGGTTAGGTGTGGGATTTGCCCTCATCAGGCTTATACACTCGCATTCTTTACATACTTGTTGAACAGATCCTGGGTTTTTTCTGGTTTGGATCATGTAGTAGTGTGGTACCACTTTGAAACAGTCAGTTATACCTGGATATGACCAATATTTCAGAGTATAACGCATGTTAGGTCTGGGTTAGATCTAGGATTTGCCCTCTTCTGGCTGATACCTTCGCATTTTTCACATACTTGTTAAACAGGTCCTGGGTTATTTCTGGTTTGGATCAGGTAGTAATGTGGTACCACACTGAAACAGTCCATGAAACCTGGTTTCGATCAATATTTTAGAGGATAACGCATGTTAGGTTTAGGTTTGGCCTGGGATTTGCCCTCATCAGACTCAAACTTTCGCATATTTCTCATACTTGTTGAACAGATCCTGGGTTTTTTCTGGTTTGGATCACGTAGTAATGTGGTACCACACTGAAACAGACAATTAAACCTGGTTTCGATCAATATTTTAGAGGATAACGCATGTTAGGTCTAGGTTAGGCCTGGGATTTGCCCTCATCAGACCCATACTTTCGCATATCTCTCATTCTTGTTGGTCAGATCCTTGGATTTTACTGGATTGGATAACGTAGTAATGTGGTACCAGTCTGAAACAGTCGATTAAACCTGGTTTCGATCAATATTTTTGATGATAACGCATGTTAGCTCTGGGTTAGGTCTGGGATCTGCCCTCGTCAGACTCATACTTTCGCATTCTTCACATACTTGTCCAAGTGATCCTGTGTTATTTCTGGTTTGGATCACGTAGTAAAGTGGTACCACACTGAAACTGTCGACTGAATCTGGTCTCGACCAATATTTTAGAGGATGACGCATGTTAGGTCTGGGTTAGGTCTGGGATCTGCCCTCGTCAGACTCATACATTCGCATTCTTCACATACTTGTTCAAGTATTCCTGTGTTATTTCTGGTTTGGATCACGTAGTAAAGTGGTACCACACTGAAACAGTCGTTTAATCCTGGTCTCGATCAATATTTTAGAGGATAACGCATGTTAGGACTTGGTTAGGCCTGGGATTTGCCCTCATCAGACACAAACTTTCGCATATTTCTCATACTTGATGGGCAGATCCTTGGATTTTTCAGGATTGGATCACGTAGTAATGTGGTACCACACTGATACAGTCCATGAAACCTGGCTTCGATCAATATTTCAGAAGATAACGCAAGTTGGGTCTGGGATAGGTCTGCGATTTGCCCTCATTTGGCTCATACTTTCGCATTCTTCACATACTTGTTGTACAGATCCTGGGTTTTTTCTGGCGTGAATCACGTGGTAATGTGGTACCACACTGAAACCGTCCATGAAACCTGGTTTCGATCAATATTTTAGGGGATAACGCATGTTAGGTCTAGGTTAGGCCTGGGATTTGCCCTCATCAGACTCAAACTTTCGCATATTTCTCATACTTGTTGAACAGATCCTGGGTTTTTTCTGGTTTGGATCACGTAGTAATGTGGTACCACTCTGAAACAGTCGATTATGCCTGGTTTCGATCAATATTTTAGATGATAACGCATGTTAGGTCTGGGTTAGGTCTAGTATTTGCCCTCATCAGACTCATACTTTCGCATTTTTCGCATACTCGTAGGCCAGATCCTGAGCTTTTTCTGGTTTGGATCACGTAGTAATGCGGTACCACACTGAAACAGTCGATAAAAACCAGGTTTCGATCAATATTTTAGACGATATCGCATGTTAGGTCTGGGATAGGTCTGGGATTTGCCCACATCAGGGTCATACTTTCGCATTTTTCACATACTTGTTGTACAGATCCTGGGGTTTTTCTGGCTTGAATCACGTGGTAATGTTGTACCACACTGATACAGTCCATGAAACCTGGTTTCGATCAATATTTTAGAGGATAACGCATGTTAGGTCTAGGTTAGGCCTGGGATTTGCCCTCATCAGACTCAAACTTTCGCATTTTTCTCATACATGTTGGGCAGATCCTTGGATTTTTCTGCATTGGATCACGTAGTAATGTGGTACCCCAGTGTAACAGTTAATTAAACCTGGATACGACCAATATTTTAGAGGATACACCATGTTAGGTCTAGGTTAGGCCTGGGATTTGCCCTCATGAGTCTCATACTTTCGCATATTGCTCATACTTGTTGGCCAGATCCTGGGCTTTTTCTGGTTTGGATCACGTAGTAATGTGGTACCACTCTGAAACAGTCGATTAAACCTGGTTTCGATCAATATTTTAGACGATATCGCATGTTAGGTCTGGGATAGGTCTGGGATTTGCCCTCATCAGGGTCATACTTTCGCATTTTTCACATACTTGTTACACAGAACCCTGGCTTTTTCAGGTTTGGATCACGTAGTAAAGTGGTACCACACTGAAACAGCCGATTAATCCTGGTCTCGAACAATATTTTAGAGGATAACGCATGTTAGGTCTAGGTTAGGCCTGGGATTTGCCCTCATCAGGCTCAGACTTTCGCATTTTTCACATACTTGTTGTACAGATCCTGGGTTTTTTCAGGCTTGAATCACGTGGTAATGTGGTACCACACTGATACAGTCCATGAAACCTGGTTTCGATCAATATTTTAGAGGATAATGCATGTTAGGTCTAGGTTAGGCTTGGGATTTGCCCTCACCAGACTCAAACTTTCGCATATTTCTCATACATGTTGGGCAGATCCTTGGATTTTTCTGGATTGGATCACGTAGTAATGTGGTACCACAGTGAAACAGTTAATTAAACCTGAATACGACCAATATTTTAGAGGATACACCATGTTAGGTCTAGGTTAGGCCTGGGATTTGCCCTCATGAGTCTCAAACTTTCGCATATTTCTCATACTTGTTGAACAGATCCTGGGTTTTTTCTGGTTTGGATCACGTAGTAATGTGATATCACACTGAAACAGTCGATTAAACCTGGTTTCGATCAATATTTTAGATGATAACGCATGTTAGGTCTGGGTTAGGTCTAGTATTTGCCCTCATCAGACTCATACTTTCGCATATTTCACATACTTGTTGTACGGATCCTGGGTTTTTTCTGGCTTGAATCACGTGGTAACGTGGTACCACTATGAAACAGTCGATTAAACCTGGTTTCGATCAATATTTTATAGGATAACGAAAGTTAGGTCTGGGATAGGTGTGGGTTCTACCCCCATCAGGCTCATACCTTCGCATTTCTCACATACTTGTTGGCCAGATCCTGGGCTTTCACTTGTCTGAATCTCGTAGTAATGTGGTACCACACTGAAACAGTCCATTAAACCTGGTTTTGATCAATATTTTAGAGGATAACTCATGCTCGGTCTAGGTTAGGCCTGGGATTTGGCCCCATCAGACCCATGCTTTCGCATTCTTCACATACACGTTGGTCAGATCCTGGGCTTCCACTGGTCTGGATCACGTAGCAATCTGGTACCACACTGAAACAGTCGAATAAACCTGGTTTCGGTCAATATTTTAGATGATATCGCATGTTAGGTCTGGGATAGGTCTGGGATTTGCCCTCATCAGGGTCATACTTTCGCATATTTCTCATACTTGTTGGGCAGATCCTTGGATTTTTCTGGATTGGATCACGTAGTAATGTGGCACCACAGTGAAACAGTTAATTAAACCTGGATACGACCAATATTTTAGAGGATACACCATGTTAGGTCTAGGTTAGGCCTGGGATTTGCCCTCATGAGTCTCATACTTTCGCATATTTCTCATACTTGTTGGCCAGATCCTGGGCTTTTTCTGGTTTGGATCACGTAGTAACGTGGTACCACTCTGAAACAGTCGATTAAACCTGGTTTCGATCAATATTTTAGATGATAACGCATGTTAGGTCTGGGTTAGGTCTAGGATTTGCCCTCATCAGACCTATACTTTCGCATTCTTCACATACTTGTTGAACAGGTCCTGGGTTATTTCTGGTTTGGATCACGTAGTAAAGTGGTACAACACTGAAACAGTCGATAAATCCTGGTCTCGAACAATATTTTAGAGGATAACGCATGTTAGGTCTAGGTTTGGCCTGGGATTTGCCCTCATCAGACTCATACTTTCGCATATTTCTCACACTTGTTGACCAGATCCTTGGATTTTTCTGGATTGGATCACGTAGTAATTTGGTACCACACTGAAACAGTCCATGAAACCTAGTCTCGGTCAATCTTTTTGAGGGTAACGCATGTTAGGTCTGGGTTAGGTCTAGGATTTGCCCTCATCTGGCTCATTCTTTCGCATTTTTCGCATACTCGTTGGCCAGATCCTGGGCTTCTTCTGGTTTGGATCACGCAGTAATGTGGTACCACACTGAAACAGTCGATTAAACCTGGTTTCGATCAATATTTTAGACGATATCGCATGTTAGGTCTGGGATAGGTCAGGGATTTGGCCACATCAGGGTCATACTTTCGCATTTTTCGCATACTCGTTGGCCAGATCCTGGGCTTTTTCTGGTTTGGATCACGTAGTAAAGTGGTACCACACTGAAACAGTCGATTAATCCTGGTCTCGAACAATATTTTAGAGGACAACGCATGTTAGGTCTAGGTTAGGCCTGGGATTTGCCCTCATCAGGCTCATACTTTCGCATTTTTCACATACTTGTTGTACAGATCCTGGGTTTTTTCTGGCTTGAATCACGTGGTAATGTGGTACCACACTGATACAGTCCATGAAACCTGGTTTCGATCAATATTTTAGAGGATAACGCGTGTTAGGTCTAGGTTAGGCCTGGGATTTGCCCTCATCAGACTCAAACTTTCGCATATTTCTCATTCATGTTGGGCAGATCCTTGGATTTTTCTGGATTGGATCACGTAGTAATGTGGTACCACAGTGAAACAGTTAATTAAACCTGGATACGACCAATATTTTAGAGGATACACCATGTTAGGTCTAGGTTAGGCCTGGGATTTGCCCACATGAGTCTCATACTTTCGCATATTGCTCATACTTGTTGGCCAGATCCTGGGCTTTTTCTGATTTGGATCACGTAGTAATGTGGTACCACAGTGAAACAGTTAATTAAACCTGAATACGACCCATATTTTAGAGGATACACCATGTTAGGTCTAGGTTAGGCCCGGGATTTGCCCCCATGAGTCTCAAACTTTCGCATATTTCTCATACTTGTTGAACGGATCCTGGGTTATTTCTGGTTTGGATCACCTAGTAAAGTGGTACCACACTGAAACAGTCGATTAATCCTGGTCACGATCAACATTTTAGAGGATAACGCAAGTTAGGTCCGGGATAGGTGTTGGATCTGCCGTCATCAGACTCACACCTTGGCATTCTTCACATACTTGTTGAACAGATCCAGGGTTTTTTCTGGTTTGGATCACGTAGTAATGTGGTGCCACACGGAAACAGTCCATGAAACCTAGTCTCGGTTAATATTTTCAAGGATATCGCATGTTAGGTCCGGGTTAGGTCTTGGATTTGCCCTCTTCAGACCCATACTTTCGCATTCTTCACATACTTGTTGTACAGATCCTGGGTTTTTTTCTGGTTTGCATCACGTAGTAATGTGGTACCACACTGAAACAGCCGATTAAACCTGGTTTCGATCAATATTTTAGAGGATAACGCAAGTTAGGTCCGGGATAGGTGTTGGATCTGCCCTCATCAGACTCACACCTTGGCATTCTTCACATACTTGTTGAACAGATCCTGGGTTTTTTCTGGTTTGGATCACGTAGTAATGTGGTACCACACTGAAACTGTCCATTAAACCTGGTTTCGATCAATATTCTAGAGAATAACGCATGTTAGGTCTGGGAAAGGTCTGGGATTTGCCCTCATCAGGCTCATAGTTTCGCGTTTTTCACATACTTGTAGAACAGATCCTGGGTTTTTTCTGGGTTTGGATCACGTAGTAATGTGGTACCACACTGAAAATGTCCATTAAACCTGGTTTCGATGAATATTTTAGAGAATAACTCATGTTAGGTCTAGGTTAGGCCTGGGATTTTCCCTCATCAGGCTCATACTTTCGCATTTTTCTCATACTTGTTGAACAGATCCCTGGCTTTTTCTGGTTTGCATCACGTAGTAATGTGGTACCACACTGAAACAGACGATTAAACCTGGTTTCGATCAATATTTTAGAGGATAACGCAAGTTATGTCTGGGATAGGTCTGGGAATTGCCCTTATCAGGCTCATAGTTTCGCGTTTTTCACATACTTGTAGAACAGATCCTGGGTTTTTTCTGGTTTGGATCACGTAGTAATGTGGTACCACACCATTAAACCTGGTTTCCATCAATATTTTGGAGGACAACGCAAGTTAGGTCTGGGACAGGTCTGGGATTTGCCCTCATCAGGGTCATGCTTTCGCATTTTTAACATACTTGTTGAACAGATCCAGGGTTTTTCTGGTTTGGATCACGTAGTAAAGTGGTACCACACTGAAACAGCCGACTAATCCTAGTCTCGATCAATATTTTAGAGGATAACTCATGCTAGGTCTAGGTTAGGCCTGAGATTTGCCCTCATCAGACCCATACTTTCGCATTCTTCACATACTTGTTGAACGGATCCTGGGTTATTTCTGGTTTGGATCACCTAGTAAAGTGGTACCACACTGAAACAGTCGATTAATCCTGGTCACGATCAACATTTTAGAGGATAACGCCGGTTAGGACACGGTTAGGTCTGGGATTTGCCCTTATCAGGCTCATACTTTCGCATATTCCTCATAATTGATGGCCATATTCTGGGCTTTTTCTGGTTTGGATCACGTAGTAATGTGGTGCCACACGGAAACACTTAGTTAAAGCTAGATACGACCAATATTTTAGAGGATACACCATGTTAGGTCTAGGTTAGATCTGGGAATTTGCTCTCATCAGGCTCGTACTTTCGCATATTTCTCATACTTGTTGGCCAGCTCCTGGGTTTTTTCTGGATTGGATCACGTAGTTATGTGGTATCACACTGAAACAGTCAGTTAAACCTGGATACGACCAATATTTCAGAGGATAACGCATGTTAGGTCTGCGTTAGGTCTAGGATTTGCCCTCATCTGGCTCATACCTTCGCATTCTTCACATGCTTGTTGAACAGATCCTAGGTTTTTCTGGTTTGGATCACGTAGTAATGTGGTACCACACTGAAACGGTCAGTTAAACCTGGTTTCGATCAATATTTTTGATGATAACGCATGTTAGGCCTAGGTTAGGCCTGGGATTTGCCCTCATCAGACCCATACTTTCGCATTCATCACACACTTGTTTAGCAGATCCTGGGTTATTTCTGGTTTGGATCAGGTAGTAATGTGGTAGCACACTGAAACAGTCGATTAATCCTGGTCTCGAACACTATTTCAGAGGATAACTCATGTTAGGCCTAGGTTAGGCCTGGGATTTGCCCTCATCAGACCCATACTTTCGCATTCTTCACATACTTGTTCAACAGATCCTGGGTTATTTCTGGTTTGGATCACGTAGTAATGTGGTATCACACTGAAACTGTCCATGAAACCTGGTTTCGATCAATATTTTCGAGGATAACGCATGTTAGGTCTAGGTTAGGCCTGGGATTTGCCTTCATCAGACCCATACTTTCGCATTCATCACATACTTGTTTAACAGATCCTAGGTTTTTCTGGTTTGGATCACGTAGTAATGTGGTACCACACTGAAACAGTCAGTTAAACCTGGTTTCGATCAATATTTTTGATGATAACGCATGTTAGGTCTTGGATAGTTCTGGGATCTGCCCTCGTCAGACTCATACTTTCGCATTCTTCACATACTTGTTGAACAGATCCTGTGTTATTTCTGGTTTGGATCACGTAGTAAAGTGGTACCACACTGAAACAGTCGATTAATCCTGGTCTCGAACAATATTTCAGAGGATAACTCATGCTAGGTCTAGGTTAGGCCTGGGATTTGCCCTCATCAGACCCATACTTTCGCATTCTTCGCATACTTGTTGAAGAGATCCTGGGTTACATCTGGTTTGGATCACGTAGTAAAGTGGTACCACACTGAAACAGTCGAGTAATCCTGGTCTCGAACAATATGTTAGAGGATAACCCATGCTAGGTCTAGGTTAGGCCTGGGATTTGCCCTCATCAGACCCATACTTTCGCATTCATCACATACTTGTTTATCTGATCCTGGGTAATTTCTGGTTTGGATCAGGTAGTAATGTGGTACCACACAGAGACAGTCGATTAAACCTGGTCACGATCAACATTTTAGATGATAACGCCGGTTAGGACTCGGTTAGGTGTGGGATTTGCCCTCATCAGGCTTATACACTCGCATTCTTTACATACTTGTTGAACAGATCCTGGGTTTTTTCTGGTTTGCATCATGTAGTAGTGTGGTACCACTTTGAAACAGTCAGTTATACCTGGATATGACCAATATTTCAGAGTATAACGCATGTTAGGTCTGGGTTAGATCTAGGATTTGCCCTCTTCTGGCTGATACCTTCGCATTTTTCACATACTTGTTAAACAGGTCCTGGGTTATTTCTGGTTTGGATCAGGTAGTAATGTGGTACCACACTGAAACAGTCCATGAAACCTGGTTTCGATCAATATTATAGAGGATAACGCATGTTAGGTTTAGGTTTGGCCTGGGATTTGCCCTCATCAGACTCAAACTTTCGCATATTTCTCATACTTGTTGAACAGATCCTGGGTTTTTTCTGGTTTGGATCACGTAGTAATGTGGTACCACACTGAAACAGACAATTAAACCTGGTTTCGATCAATATTTTAGAGGATAACGCATGTTAGGTCTAGGTTAGGCCTGGGATTTGCCCTCATCAGACCCATACTTTCGCATATCTCTCATTCTTGTTGGTCAGATCCTTGGATTTTACTGGATTGGATAACGTAGTAATGTGGTACCAGTCTGAAACAGTCGATTAAACCTGGTTTCGATCAATATTTTTGATGATAACGCATGTTAGCTCTGGGTTAGGTCTGGGATCTGCCCTCGTCAGACTCATACTTTCGCATTCTTCACATACTTGTTCAAGTGATCCTGTGTTATTTCTGGTTTGGATCACGTAGTAAAGTGGTACCACACTGAAACTGTCGACTGAATCTGGTCTCGACCAATATTTTAGAGGATGACGCATGTTAGGTCTGGGTTAGGTCTGGGATTTGCCCTCATCAGACACAAACTTTCGCATATTTCTCATACTTGATGGGCAGATCCTTGGATTTTTCAGGATTGGATCACGTAGTAATGTGGTACCACACTGATACAGTCCATGAAACCTGGCTTCGATCAATATTTCAGAAGATAACGCAAGTTGGGTCTGGGATAGGTCTGCGATTTGCCCTCATTTGGCTCATACTTTCGCATTCTTCACATACTTGTTGTACAGATCCTGGGTTTTTTCTGGCGTGAATCACGTGGTAATGTGGTACCACACTGAAACCGTCCATGAAACCTGGTTTCGATCAATATTTTAGGGGATAACGCATGTTAGGTCTAGGTTAGGCCTGGGATTTGCCCTCATCAGACTCAAACTTTCGCATATTTCTCATACTTGTTGAACAGATCCTGGGTTTTTTCTGGTTTGGATCACGTAGTAATGTGGTACCACTCTGAAACAGTCGATTATGCCTGGTTTCGATCAATATTTTAGATGATAACGCATGTTAGGTCTGGGTTAGGTCTAGTATTTGCCCTCATCAGACTCATACTTTCGCATTTTTCGCATACTCGTAGGCCAGATCCTGAGCTTTTTCTGGTTTGGATCACGTAGTAATGCGGTACCACACTGAAACAGTCGATAAAAACCTGGTTTCGATCAATATTTTAGACGATATCGCATGTTAGGTCTGGGATAGGTCTGGGATTTGCCCACATCAGGGTCATACTTTCGCATTTTTCACATACTTGTTGTACAGATCCTGGGGTTTTTCTGGCTTGAATCACGTGGTAATGTTGTACCACACTGATACAGTCCATGAAACCTGGTTTCGATCAATATTTTAGAGGATAACGCATGTTAGGTCTAGGTTAGGCCTGGGATTTGCCCTCATCAGACTCAAACTTTCGCATTTTTCTCATACATGTTGGGCAGATCCTTGGATTTTTCTGCATTGGATCACGTAGTAATGTGGTACCCCAGTGTAACAGTTAATTAAACCTGGATACGACCAATATTTTAGAGGATACACCATGTTAGGTCTAGGTTAGGCCTGGGATTTGCCCTCATGAGTCTCATACTTTCGCATATTGCTCATACTTGTTGGCCAGATCCTGGGCTTTTTCTGGTTTGGATCACGTAGTAATGTGGTACCACTCTGAAACAGTCGATTAAACCTGGTTTCGATCAATATTTTAGACGATATCGCATGTTAGGTCTGGGATAGGTCTGGGATTTGCCCTCATCAGGGTCATACTTTCGCATTTTTCACATACTTGTTACACAGAACCCTGGCTTTTTCAGGTTTGGATCACGTAGTAAAGTGGTACCACACTGAAACAGCCGATTAATCCTGGTCTCGAACAATATTTTAGAGGATAACGCATGTTAGGTCTAGGTTAGGCCTGGGATTTGCCCTCATCAGGCTCAGACTTTCGCATTTTTCACATACTTGTTGTACAGATCCTGGGTTTTTTCAGGCTTGAATCACGTGGTAATGTGGTACCACACTGATACAGTCCATGAAACCTGGTTTCGATCAATATTTTAGAGGATAATGCATGTTAGGTCTAGGTTAGGCTTGGGATTTGCCCTCACCAGACTCAAACTTTCGCATATTTCTCATACATGTTGGGCAGATCCTTGGATTTTTCTGGATTGGATCACGTAGTAATGTGGTACCACAGTGAAACAGTTAATTAAACCTGAATACGACCAATATTTTAGAGGATACACCATGTTAGGTCTAGGTTAGGCCTGGGATTTGCCCTCATGAGTCTCAAACTTTCGCATATTTCACATACTTGTTGTACGGATCCTGGGTTTTTTCTGGCTTGAATCACGTGGTAATGTGGTACCACTATGAAACAGTCGATTAAACCTGGTTTCGATCAATATTTTATAGGATAACGAAAGTTAGGTCTGGGATAGGTGTGGGTTCTACCCCCATCAGGCTCATACCTTCGCATTTCTCACATACTTGTTGGCCAGATCCTGGGCTTTCACTTGTCTGAATCTCGTAGTAATGTGGTACCACACTGAAACAGTCCATTAAACCTGGTTTCGATCAATATTTTAGACGATATCGCATGTTAGGTCTGGGATAGGTCAGGGATTTGGCCACATCAGGGTCATACTTTCGCATTTTTCGCATACTCGTTGGCCAGATCCTGGGCTTTTTCTGGTTTGGATCACGTAGTAAAGTGGTACCACACTGAAACAGTCGATTAATCCTGGTCTCGAACAATATTTTAGAGGACAACGCATGTTAGGTCTAGGTTAGGCCTGGGATTTGCCCTCATCAGACTCATACTTTCGCATATTTCTCACACTTGTTGACCAGATCCTTGGATTTTTCTGGATTGGATCACGTAGTAATTTGGTACCACACTGAAACAGTCCATGAAACCTAGTCTCGGTCAATCTTTTTGAGGGTAACGCATGTTAGGTCTGGGTTAGGTCTAGGATTTGCCCTCATCTGGCTCATTCTTTCGCATTTTTCGCATACTCGTTGGCCAGATCCTGGGCTTCTTCTGGTTTGGATCACGCAGTAATGTGGTACCACACTGAAACAGTCGATTAAACCTGGTTTCGATCAATATTTTAGACGATATCGCATGTTAGGTCTGGGATAGGTCAGGGATTTGGCCACATCAGGGTCATACTTTCGCATTTTTCGCATACTAGTTGGCCAGATCCTGGGCTTTTTCTGGTTTGGATCACGTAGTAAAGTGGTACCACACTGAAACAGTCGATTAATCCTGGTCTCGAACAATATTTTAGAGGACAACGCATGTTAGGTCTAGGTTAGGCCTGGGATTTGCCCTCATCAGGCTCATACTTTCGCATTTTTCACATACTTGTTGTACAGATCCTGGGTTTTTTCTGGCTTGAATCACGTGGTAATGTGGTACCACACTGATACAGTCCATGAAACCTGGTTTCGATCAATATTTTAGAGGATAACGCGTGTTAGGTCTAGGTTAGGCCTGGGATTTGCCCTCATCAGACTCAAACTTTCGCATATTTCTCATACATGTTGGGCAGATCCTTGGATTTTTCTGGATTGGATCACGTAGTAATGTGGTACCACAGTGAAACAGTTAATTAAACCTGGATACGACCAATATTTTAGAGGATACACCATGTTAGGTCTAGGTTAGGCCTGGGATTTGCCCACATGAGTATCATACTTTCGCATATTGCTCATACTTGTTGGCCAGATCCTGGGCTTTTTCTGATTTGGATCACGTAGTAATGTGGTACCACAGTGAAACAGTTAATTAAACCTGAATACGACCCATATTTTAGAGGATACACCATGTTAGGTCTAGGTTAGGCCCGGGATTTGCCCCCATGAGTCTCAAACTTTCGCATATTTCTCATACTTGTTGAACAGATCCTGGGTTTTTTCTGGTTTGGATCACGTAGTAATGTGATATCACACTGAAACAGTCCATTAAACCTGGTTTCGATCAATATTTTAGAGGACTCCTCATGCTCGGTCTTGGTTAGGCCTGGGATTTGGCCCCATCAGACCCATGCTTTCGCATTCTTCACATACACGTTGGCCAGATCCTAGGCTTTCACTGGTCTGGATCACGTAGCAATCTGGTACCACACTGAAACAGTCGAATAAACCTGGTTTCGGTCAATATTTTAGAGGATAACGCATGTTAGGTCTAGGTTAGGCCTGGGATTTGCCCTCATCAGGGTCATACTTTCGCATATTTCTCATACTTGTTGGGCAGATCCTTGGATTTTTCTGGATTGGATAACGTAGTAATGTGGTACCGGTCTGAAACAGTCGATTAATCCTGGTTTCGATCAATATTTTAGATGATAACGCAGGTTAGGTCTAGGTTAGCCCTGGGATTTGCCCTCATCTGTCTCATACTTTCGCATTCTTCACATACTTTTTGGCCAGATCCTGGGCTTTCACTTGGCTGAATCTCGTAGTAATGTGGTACCACACTGAAACAGTCCATTAAACCTGGTTTTGATCAATATTTTAGAGGATAACTCATGCTCGGTCTAGGTTAGGCCTGGGATTTGGCCCCATCAGACCCATGCTTTCGCATTCTTCACATACACGTTGGCCAGATCCTGGGCTTCCACTGGTCTGGATCACGTAGCAATCTGGTACCACACTGAAACAGTCGAATAAACCTGGTTTCGGTCAATATTTTAGATGATATCGCATTTTAGGTCTGGGATAGGTCTGGGATTTGCCCTCATCAGGGTCATACTTTCGCATATTTCTCATACTTGTTGGGCAGATCCTTGGATTTTTCTGGATTGGATCACGTAGTAATGTGGCACCACAGTGAAACAGTTAATTAAACCTGGATACGACCAATATTTTAGAGGATACACCATGTTAGGTCTAGGTTAGGCCTGGGATTTGCCCTCATGAGTCTCATACTTTCGCATATTTCTCATACTTGTTGGCCAGATCCTGGGCTTTTTCTGGTTTGGATCACGTAGTAACGTGGTACCACTCTGAAACAGTCGATTAAACCTGGTTTCGATCAATATTTTAGATGATAACGCATGTTAGGTCTGGGTTAGGTCTAGGATTTGCCCTCATCAGACCTATACTTTCGCATTCTTCACATACTTGTTGAACAGGTCCTGGGTTATTTCTGGTTTGGATCACGTAGTAAAGTGGTACCACACTGAAACAGTCGATAAATCCTGGTCTCGAACAATATTTTAGAGGATAACGCATGTTAGGTCTAGGTTTGGCCTGGGATTTGCCCTCATCAGACTCATACTTTCGCATATTTCTCACACTTGTTGACCAGATCCTTGGATTTTTCTGGATTGGATCACGTAGTAATTTGGTACCACACTGAAACAGTCCATGAAACCTAGTCTGGGTCAATATTTTTGAGGGTAACGCATGTTAGGTCTGGGTTAGGTCTAGGATTTGCCCTCATCTGGCTCATTCTTTCGCATTTTTCGCATACTCGTTGGCCAGATCCTGGGCTTCTTCTGGTTTGGATCACGCAGTAATGTGGTACCACACTGAAACAGTCGATTAAACCTGGTTTCGATCAATATTTTAGACGATATCGCATGTTAGGACTGGGATAGGTCTGGGATTTGCCCACATCAGGGTCATACTTTCGCATTTTTCGCATACTCGTTGGCCAGATCCTGGGCTTTTTCTGGTTTGGATCACGTAGTAAAGTGGTACCACACTGAAACAGTCGATTAATCCTGGTCTCGAACAATATTTTAGAGGACAACGCATGTTAGGTCTAGGTTAGGCCTGGGATTTGCCCTCATCAGGCTCATACTTTCGCATTTTTCACATACTTGTTGTACAGATCCTGGGTTTTTTCTGGCTTGAATCACGTGGTAATGTGGTACCACACTGATACAGTCCATGAAACCTGGTTTCGATCAATATTTTAGAGGATAACGCGTGTTAGGTCTAGGTTAGGCCTGGGATTTGCCCTCATCAGACTCAAACTTTCGCATATTTCTCATACATGTTGGGCAGATCCTTGGATTTTTCTGGATTGGATCACGTAGTAATGTGGTACCACAGTGAAACAGTTAATTAAACCTGGATACGACCAATATTTTAGAGGATACACCATGTTAGGTCTAGGTTAGGCCTGGGATTTGCCCTCATCAGGCTCATTCTTTCGCATTTTTCACATACTTGTAGGCCAGATCCTGGGCTTTTTCTGGTTTGGATCACGTAGTAATGTGGTACCACACTGAAACAGTCGATAAAAACCTGGTTTCGATCAATATTTTAGACGACATCGCATGTTAGGTCTGGGATAGGTCTGGGATTTGCCCACATCAGGGTCATACTTTCGCATTTTTCACATACTTATTGTACAGATCCTGGGGTTTTTCTGGCTTGAATCACGTGGTAATTTGGTTCCACACTGATACAGTCCATGAAACCTGGTTTCGATCAATATTTTAGAGGATAACGCATGTTAGGTCTAGGTTAGGCCTGGGATTTGCCCTCATCAGACACAAACTTTCGCATTTTTCTCATACTTGTTGGGCAGATCCTTGGATTTTTCTGCATTGGATCACGTAGTAATGTGGTACCCCAGTGTAACAGTTAATTAAACCTGGATAGGACCAATATTTTAGAGGATACACCATGTTAGGTCTAGGTTAGGCCTGGGATTTGCCCACATGAGTCTCATACTTTCGCATTTTGCTCATACTTGTTGGCCAGATCCTGGGCTTTTTCTGATTTGGATCACGTAGTAATGTGGTACCACAGTGAAACAGTTAATTAAACCTGAATACGACCCATATTTTAGAGGATACACCATGTTAGGTCTAGGTTAGGCCTGGGATTTGCCCTCATCAGGGTCATACTTTCGCATTTTTCACATACTTGTTGAACAGAACCCTGGCTTTTTCAGGTTTGGATAACGTAGTAATGTGGTACCTCACTGAAACAGTCAATTAAACCTGGTTTCGATCAATATTTTAGAGGATACACCATGTTAGGTCTAGGTTAGGCCTGGGATTTGCCATCATGAGTCTCATACTTTCGCATATTTCTCATACTTGTTGGCCAGATCCTGGGCTTTTTCTGGTTTGGATCACGTAGTAACGTGGTACGACACTGAAGCAGTCGATTAATCCCGGTATCGATCAATATTATATAGGATAACGCAAGTTTGGTCCGGGATAGGTGTGGGATCTGCCCTCATCAGGCTCATACCTACGCATTTCTCACATACTTGTGGGCCAGATCCTGGGCTTTTTCTGGTTTGGATCACGTAGTAATGTGGTACCACACTGAAACAGTCGATCAAACCTGGTTTCGATCAATATTTTAGATGATAACGCATGCTAGTTCTGGGTTAGGTCTAGGATTAGCCATCATCTGTCTCATACTTTCGCATTCTTCACATACTTGTTGAACAGATCCTGGGCTTTTTCTGGTTTGGATCACATAGTAATGTGGTACCACACTGAAACAGTCAATTAAACCTGGTTTCGAACAATATTTTAGATGATAACGCAGGTTAGGTCTAGGTTAGCCCTGGGATTTGCCCTCATCTGTCTGATACTTCCGCATTCTTCACATACTTGTTGAACAGATCCTGGGTTATTTGTGGTTTGGATCACGAAGTAATGTGGTACCACACTGATACAGGCAATTAAACCTGGTTTCGATCAATATTTTAGAGGATAACGCATGTTAGGTCTAGGTTAGGCCTGGGATTTACCCTCATCAGACTCATACTTTCGCATATCTCTCATTCTTGTTGGGCAGATCCTTGGATTTTACTGGATTGGATAACGTAGTAATGTGGTACCGGTCTGAAACAGTCGATTAAACCTGGTTTCGATCAATATTTTAGATGATAACGCAGGTTAGGTCTAGGTTAGCCCTGGGATTTGCCCTCATCTGTCTCATACATTCGCATTCTTCACAAACTTGTTGGCCAGATCTTGGGCTTTCACTTGTCTGAATCTCGTAGTAATGTGGTACCACACTGAAACAGTCCATTAAACCTGGTTTTGATCAATATTTTAGAGGATAACTCATGCTCGGTCTAGGTTAGGCCTGGGATTTGGCCCCATCAGACCCATGCTTTCGCATTCTTCACATACACGTTGGCCAGATCCTGGGCTTCCACTGGTCTGGATCACGTAGCAATCTGGTACCACACTGAAACAGTCGATTAAACCTGGTTTCGATCAATATTTTAGATGATAACGCATGTTAGGTCTGGGTTAGGTCTAGGATTTGCCCTCATCAGACCTATACCTTCGCATTCTTCACATACGTGTTGAACAGGTCCTGGGTTATTTCTGGTTTGGATCACGTAGTAAAGTGGTACCACACTGAAACAGTCGATAAATCCTGGTCTCGAACAATATTTTAGAGGATAACGCATGTTAGCTCTAGGTTTGGCCTGGGATTTGCCCTCATCAGACTCATACTTTCGCATATTTTTCACACTTGTTGACCAGATCCTTGGATTTTTCTGGATTGGATCACGTAGTAATTTGGTACCACACTGAAACAGTCCATGAAACCTAGTCTCGGTCAATATTTTTGAGGGTAACGCATGTTAGGTCTGGGTTAGGTCTAGGATTTGCCCTCATCTGGCTCATTCTTTCGCATTTTTCGCATATTCTTTGGCCAGATCCTGGGCTTCTTCTGGTTTGGATCACGCAGTAATGTGGTACCACACTGAAACAGTCGATTAAACCTGGTTTCGATCAATATTTTAGACGATATCGCATGTTAGGTCTGGGATAGGTCTGGGATTTGCCCACATCATGGTCATACTTTCGCATTTTTCGCATACTCGTTGGCCAGATCCTGGGCTTTTTCTGGTTTGGATCACGTAGTAAAGTGGTACCACACTGAAACAGTCGATTAATCCTGGTCTCGAACAATATTTTAGAGGACAACGCATGTTAGGTCTAGGTTAGGCCTGGGATTTGCCCTCATCAGGCTCATACTTTCGCATTTTTCACATACTTGTTGTACAGATCCTGGGTTTTTTCTGGCTTGAATCACGTGGTAATGTGGTACCACACTGATACAGTCCATGAAACCTGGTTTCGATCAATATTTTAGAGGATAACGCGTGTTAGGTCTAGGTTAGGCCTGGGATTTGCCCTCATCAGACTCAAACTTTCGCATATTTCTCATACATGTTTGGCAGATCCTTGGATTTTTCTGGATTGGATCACGTAGTAATGTGGTACCACAGTGAAACAGTTAATTAAACCTGGATACGACCAATATTTTAGAGGATACACCATGTTAGGTCTAGGTTAGGCCTGGGATTTGCCCTCATCAGGCTCATTCTTTCGCATTTTTCGCATACTTGTAGGCCAGATCCTGGGCTTTTTCTGGTTTGGATCACGTAGTAATGTGGTACCACACTGAAACAGTCGATGAAAACCTGGTTTCGATCAATATTTTAGACGACATCGCATATTAGGTCTGGGATAGGTCTGGGATTTGCCCACATCAGGGTCATACTTTCGCATTTTTCACATACTTGTTGTACAGATCCTGGGGTTTTTCTGGCTTGAATCACGTGGTAATTTGGTTCCACACTGATACAGTCCATGAAACCTGGTTTCGATCAATATTTTAGAGGATAACGCATGTTAGGTCTAGGTTAGGCCTGGGATTTGCCCTCATCTGACACAAACTTTCGCATTTTTCTCATACTTGTTGGGCAGATCCTTGGATTTTTCTGCATTGGATCACGTAGTAATGTGGTACCCCAGTGTAACAGTTAATTAAACCTGGATAGGACCAATATTTTAGAGGATACACCATGTTAGGTCTAGGTTAGGCCTGGGATTTGCCCACATGAGTCTCATACTTTCGCATATTGCTCATACTTGTTGGCCAGATCCTGGGCTTTTTCTGATTTGGATCACGTAGTAATGTGGTACCACAGTGAAACAGTTAATTAAACCTGAATACGACCCATATTTTAGAGGATACACCATGTTAGGTCTAGGTTAGGCCTGGGATTTGCCCTCATGAGTCTCAAACTTTCGCATATTTCTCATACTTGTTGAACAGATCCTGGGTTTTTTCTGGTTTGGATCACGTAGTAATGTGATATCACACTGAAACAGTCCATTAAACCTGGTTTCGATCAATATTTTAGAGGACTCCTCATGCTCGGTCTAGGTTAGGCCTGAGATTTGGCCCCATCAGACCCATGCTTTCGCATTCTTCACATACACGTTGGCCAGATCCTGGGCTTTCACTGGTCTGGATCACGTAGCAATCTGGTACCACACTGAAACAGTCGAATAAACCTGGTTTCGGTCAATATTTTAGAGGATAACGCATGTTAGGTCTAGGTTAGGCCTGGGATTTGCCCTCATCAGGGTCATACTTTCGCATATTTCTCATACTTGTTGGGCAGATCCTTGGATTTTTCTGCATTGGATCACGTAGTAATGTGGTACCCCAGTGTAACAGTTAATTAAACCTGGATAGGACCAATATTTTAGAGGATACACCATGTTAGGTCTAGGTTAGGCCTGGGATTTGCCATCATGAGTCTCATACTTTCGCATATTTCTCATACTTGTTGGCCAGATCCTGGGCTTTTTCTGGTTTGGATCACGTAGCAACGTGGTACGACACTGAAGCAGTCGATTAATCCCGGTATCGATCAATATTATATAGGATAACGCAAGTTTGGTCCGGGATAGGTGTGGGATCTGCCCTCATCAGGCTCATACCTACGCATTTCTCACATACTTGTGGGCCAGATCCTGGGCTTTTTCTGGTTTGGATCACGTAGTAATGTGGTACCACACTGAAACAGTCGATCAAACCTGGTTTCGATCAATATTTTAGATGATAACGCATGCTAGTTCTGGGTTAGGTCTAGGATTAGCCATCATCTGTCTCATACTTTCGCATTCTTCACATACTTGTTGAACAGATCCTGGGCTTTTTCTGGTTTGGATCACATAGTAATGTGGTACCACACTGAAACAGTCAATTAAACCTGGTTTCGATCAATATTTTAGATGATAACGCAGGTTAGGTCTAGGTTAGCCCTGGGATTTGCCCTCATCTGTCTGATACTTCCGCATTCTTCACATACTTGTTGAACAGATCCTGGGTTATTTCTGGTTTGGATCACGAAGTAATGTGGTACCACACTGATACAGTCAATTAAACCTGGTTTCGATCAATATTTTAGAGGATAACGCATGTTAGGTCTAGGTTAGGCCTGGGATTTGCCCTCATCAGACTCATACTTTCGCATATCTCTCATTCTTGTTGGGCAGATCCTTGGATTTTACTGGATTGGATAACGTAGTAATGTGGTACCGGTCTGAAACAGTCGATTAAACCTGGTTTCGATCAATATTTTAGATGATAACGCAGGTTAGGTGTAGGTTAGCCCTGGGATTTGCCCTCATCTGTCTCATACTTTCGCATTCTTCACATACTTGTTGAACAGATCCTGGGTTTTTTCTGGTTTGGATCACGAAGTAATGTGGTACCACACTGATACAGTCAATTAAACCTGGTTTCGATCAATATTTTAGAGGATAACGCATGTTAGGTCTAGGTTAGGCCTGGGATATGCCCTCATCATACTCATACTTTCGCATATCTCTCATTCTTGTTGCGCAGATCCTTGGATTTTACTGGATTGGATAACGTAGTAATGTGGTACCAGTCTGAAACAGTCGATTAAACCTGGTTTCGATCAATATTTTTTGATGATAACGCATGTTAGCTCTGGGTTAGGTCTAGGATTTGCCCTCATCAGACCCATGTTTTCGCATTCTTCACATACTTGTTCAACAGAACCTGGCTTATTTCTGGTTTGGATCACGTAGTAAAGTGGTACCACACTGAAACTGTCGACTGAATCTGGTCTCGACCAATATTTTAGAGGATGACGCATGTTAGGTCTGGGTTAGATCTGGGATCTGCCCTCGTCAGACTCATACTTTCGCATTCTTCACATACTTGTTCAACAGATCCTGGGTTATTTCTGGTTTGGATCACGTAGTAAAGTGGTACCACACTGAAACTGTCGACTGAATCTGGTCTCGACCAATATTTTAGAGGATGACGCATGTTAGGTCTGGGTTAGATCTGGGATCTGCCCTCGTCAGACTCATACTTTCGCATTCTTCACATACTTGTTCAACAGATCCTGGGTTATTTCTGGTTTGGATCACGTAGTAAAGTGGTACCACACTGAAACAGTCGATTAATCCTGGTCTCGAACAATATTTTAGAGGATAACGCAAGTTAGGTCTGGGATAGGTGTTGGATCTGCCCTCATCAGGCTCACACCTTCGCATTTCTCACATACTCGTTGGCCAGATCCTGGGCATTCAGTGGTCTGGATCACGTAGTAATGTGGTACCACACTGAAACAGTCGATTAAACCTCGTTTTGATCAATATCTTTGGCGGTATCGCATGTTAGGTCTGGTTTAGGTCTAGGATTTGCCCTCATCTGGCTCATACCTTCGCATTTTTCGCATACTCGTTGGCCAGATCCTGGGTTTTTTCTGGCGTGAATCACGTGGTAATGGGGTACCACACTGAAACCGTCCATGAAACCTGGTTTCGATCAATATTTTAGAGGATAACGCATGTTAGGTCTAGGTTAGGCCTGGGATTTGCCCCCATCAGACTCAAACTTTCGCATATTTCTCATGCTTGTTGAACAGATCCTGGGTTTTTTCTGGTTTGGATCACGTAGTAATGTGGTACCACTCTGAAACAGTCGATTATGCCTGGTTTCGATCAATATTTTAGATGATAACGCATGTTAGGTCTGGGTTAGGTCTAGTATTTGCCCTCATCAGACTCATACTTTCGCATTTCTCACATACTTGTTGGCCAGATCCTGGGATTTCACTGGTCTGCATCACGTGGTAATGTGGTACCACACTGTTACAGTCCATGAAGCCTGGTTTCGATCAATATTTTAGAGGATAACGCATGTTAGGTCTAGGTTAGGCCTGGGATTTGCCCTCATCAGACTCAAACTTTCGCATATTTCTCATACGTGTTGGGCAGATCCTTGGATTTTTCTGGATTGGATCACGTAGTAATGTGGTACCACAGTGAAACAGTTAACTAAACCTGGATACGACCAATATTTTAGAGGATACACCATGTTAGGTCTAGGTTAGGCCTGGGATTTGCCCTCATCAGGCTCATTCTTTCGCATTTTTCGCATACTCGTAGGCCAGATCCTGGGCTTTTTCTGGTTTGGTTCACGTAGTAATGTGGTGCCACACTGAAACAGTCGATAAAAACCTGGTTTCGATCAATATTTTAGACGATATCGCATGTTAGGTCTGGGATAGGTCTAGGATTTGCCCACATCAGGGTCATACTTTCGCATTTTTCACATACTTGTTGTACAGATCCTGGGGTTTTTCTGGCTTGAATCACGTGGTAATGTGGTACCACACTGATACAGTCCATGAAACCTGGTTTCGATCAATATTTTAGAGGATACACCATGTTAGGTCTAGGTTAGGCCTGGGATTTGCCCTCATCAGACTCAAACTTTCGCATTTTTCTCATACTTGTTGGGCAGATCCTTGGATTTTTCTGCATTGGATCACGTAGTAATGTGGCACCCCAGTGTAACAGTTAATTAAACCTGGATACGACCAATATTTTAAAGGATACACCATGTTAGGTCTAGGTAAGGCCTGGGATTTGCCCTCATGAGTCTCATACTTTCGCATATTGCTCATACTTGTTGGCCAGATCCTGGGCTTTTTCTGGTTTGGATCACGTAGTAATGTGGTACCACTCTGAAACAGTCGATTAAACCTGGTTTCGATCAATATTTTAGACGATATCGCATGTTAGGTCTGGGATAGGTCTGGGTTTTGCCCTCATCAGGGTCATACTTTCGCATTTTTCACATACTTGTTACACGGAACCCTGGCTTTTTCAGGTTTGGATCACGTAGTAAAGTGGTACCACACTGAAACAGCCGATTAATCCTGGTCTCGAACAATATTTTAGAGGATAACGCATGTTAGGTCTAGGTTAGGCCTGGGATTTGCCCTCATCAGGCTCAGACTTTCGCATTATTCACATACTTGTTGTACAGATCCTGGGTTTTTTCAGGCTTGAATCACGTGGTAATGTGGTACCACACTGATACAGTCCATGAAACCTGGTTTCGATCAATATTTTAGAGGATAATGCATGTTAGGTCTAGGTTAGGCTTGGGATTTGCCCTCATGAGTCTCAAACTTTCGCATATTTCTCATACTTGTTGAACAGACCCTGGGTTTTTTCTGGTTTGGATCACGTAGTAATGTGATATCACACTGAAACAGTCGATTAAACCTGGTTTCGATCAATATTTTAGATGATAACGCATGTTAGGTCTGGGTTAGGTCTAGTATTTGCCCTCATCAGACTCATACTTTCGCATATTTCACATACTTGTTGTACGGATCCTGGGTTTTTTCTGGCTTGAATCACGTGGTAACGTGGTACCACTATGAAACAGTCGATTAAACCTGGTTTCGATCAATATTTTAGACGATATCGCATGTTAGGTCTGGGATAGGTCTGGGATTTGCCCTCATCAGGGTCATACTTTCGCATTTTTCACATACTTGTTGAACAGAACCCTGTCTTTTTCAGGTTTGGATCACGTAGTAAAGTGGTACCACACTGAAACAGTCGATTAATCCCGGTCTTGATCAATATTTTATAGGATAACGAAAGTTAGGTCTGGGATAGGTGTGGGTTCTACCCTCATCAGGCTCATACCTTCGCATTTCTCACATACTTGTTGGCCAGATCCTGGGCTTTCACTTGTCTGAATCTCGTAGTAATGTGGGACCACACTGAAACAGTCCATTAAACCTGGTTTTGATCAATATTTTAGAGGATAACTCATGCTCGGTCTAGGTTAGGCCTGGGATTTGGACCCATCAGACCCATGCTTTCGCATTCTTCACATACACGTTGGCCAGATCCTGGGCTTTCACTGGTCTGGATCACGTAGCAATCTGGTACCACACTGAAACAGTCGAATAAACCTGGTTTCGGTCAATATTTTAGATGATATCGCATGTTAGGTCTGGTATAGGTCTGGGATTTGCCCTCATCAGGGTCATACTTTCGCATATTTCTCATACTTGTTGGGCAGATCCTTGGATTTTTCTGGATTGGATCACGTAGTAATGTGGCACCACAGTGAAACGGTTAATTAAACCTGGATACGACCAATATTTTAGAAGGTACACCATGTTAGGTCTAGGTTAGGCCTGGGATTTGCCCTCATGAGTCTCATACTTTCGCATATTTCTCATACTTGTTGGCCAGATCCTGGGCTTTTTCTGGTTTGGATCACGTAGTAACGTGGTACCACTCTGAAACAGTCGATTAAACCTGGTTTCGATCAATATTTTAGACGATATCGCATGTTAGGTCTGGGATAGGTCTGGGATTTGCCCTCATCAGGGTCATACTTTCGCATTCCTCACATGCTTGTTGAACAGATCCTGGGTTTTTTCTGGTTTGGATCACGTTGTAATGTGGTACCACACTGAAACACTCAATTAAACCTGGTTTCGATCAATATTTTAGAGGATAACGCATGCTAGGTCTAGGTTTGGCCTGGGATTTGCCCTCATCAGACTCATACTTTCGCATATCTTCCATACTTGTTGGGCAGATCCTGGGTTATTTCTGGATTGGATCAGGTAGTAATGTGGTACCACACCGAAGCAGTCGATTAATCCTGGTCTCGATCAATATTTTAGAGGATATCGCATGTTAGGTCTGGGTTAGGTCTAGGATTTGCCCTCATCTGGCTCATACCTTCGCACTTTTCACATTCTTGTTGAACAGATCCTGGGTTATTGCTGGTTTGGATCAGGTAGTAATGTGGTACCACACCGAAGCAGTCGATTAATCCTGGTCTCGATCAATATTTTAGAGGATAACGCATGTTAGGTCTGGGTTAGGTCTAGGATTTGCCCTCATCTGGCCCATACCTTCTCACTTTTCACATACTTGTTGAACAGATCCTGGGTTATTTCTGGTTTGAATCAGGTAGTAATGTGGTACCACACCGAAGCAGTCGATTAATCCTGGTCTCGATCAATATTTTAGAGGATATCGCATGTTAGGTCTGGGTTAGGTCTAGGATTTGGCCCCATCAGACCCATGCTTTCGCATTCTTCACATACTTGTTGAACAGATCCTGGGTTATTTCTGGTTTGGATCATGTAGTAATGTGGTGCCACTCTGAAACAGTCAATTATACCTGGTCTCGATCAATATTTTACAGGATAACGCATGTTACGTCTGGGATAGGTCCAGGATTTGCCCTCGTCAGGCTCATACTTTCGCATTCTCCACATACTTGTTGGCCAGATCCTGGGCTTTTTCTGGTTTGGATCACGTAGTAATGTGGTACCACTCTGAAACAGTCGATTAAACCAGGTTTCGATCAATATTTTAGAGGATAACGCAAGTTAGGTCTGGGATAGGTGTTTGATCTGCCCTCATCAGGCTCACACCTTCGCATTTCTCACATACTCGTTGGCCAGATCCTGGGCTTTCACTGGTCTGGATCACGTAGTAATGTGGTACGACACCGAAACAGTCCACGAAAGCTAGTCTCGGTCAATATTTTTGAGGGTAACGCATGTTAGGTCTGGGTTAGGTCTAGGATTTGCCCTCATCTGGCTCATTCTTTCGCATTTTTCGCATACTCGTTGGCCAGATCCTGGACCTTTTCTGGTTTGGATCACGCAGTAAAGTGGTACCACACTGAAACAGTCGATTACTCCTGGTCTCGAACAATATTTTAGAGGATGACGCATGTTAGGTCTAGGATAGGCCTGGGATTTGTCCTCATGAGTCTCATACTTTCGCATATTTCTCATACTTGTTGGGCAGATCCTTGGATTTTACTGGATTGGATCACGTAGTAATGTAGTACCACTCTGACACAGCCGATTAAAACTGGTTTCGATCAATATTTTTGATGATAGCGCATGTTAGGTCTGGGTTAGGTCCAGGATTTGCCTTCATCGGACCCATACTTTCGCATTCTTCACATACTTGTTGGCCAGATCCTGGGTTTTCTCTGGCTTGAATCACGTGGTAATGTGGGCCCACACTGAGACCGTCCATGAAACCTGGTTTCGATCAATATTTTAGAGGATAACGCATGTTAGGTCTGGGTTAGGCCTGGGATTTGTCCTCATCAGACTCAAACTTTCGCATATTTCTCATACTTGTTGAACAGATCCTGGGCTTTTTCTGGTTTGGATCACGTAGTAATGTGGTACCACACTGAAACAGTCGATTAAACCTGGTTTCGATCAATATTTTAGATGATGACGCATATTAGGTCTGGGTTAGGTCTAGTATTTGCCCTCATCAGACTCATACTTTCGCATATTTCTCATACTTGTTGGCCAGATCCTGGGCTTTCACTGGCCTGGATCACGTAGCAATCTGGTACCACACTGAAACAGTCGATTAAACCTGGTTTCGATCAATATTTTAGATGATATCGCATGTTAGGTCTGGGATCGGTCTGGGATTTGCCCTCATCAGGGTCATACTTACGCATTTTTCACATACTTGTTGTACAGATCCTGGGTTTTTTCTGGTTTGGATCACGTAGTAATGTGGTACCACACTGAAACAGTCGATTAAACCTGGTTTCGATCAATATTTTAGACGATATCGCATGTTAGGTCTGGGATCGGTCTGGGATTTGCCCTCATCAGGGTCATACTTACGCATTTTTCGCATACTCGTTGGCCAGATCCTGGGCTTTTTCTGGTTTGGATCACGCAGTAAAGTGGTACCACACTGAAACAGTCGATTAATCCTGGTCTCGAACAATATTTTAGAGGATAACGCATGTTAGGTCTAGGTTAGGCCTGGGATTTGCCATCATCAGGGTCATGCTTTCGCATTTTTCGCATACTCGTTGGCCAGATCCTGGGCTTTCACTGGTCTGGATCACATAGTAATGTGGTACCATACTGAAACAGTCGATTAAACCTGGTTTCGATCAATATTTTAGACGATATCGCATGTTAGGTCTGGGATAGTTCTGGGATTTGCCCTCATCAGGGTCACACTTTCGCATTTTTCGCATACTCGTTGGCCAGATCCAGGGCTTTCACTGGTCTGGATCACGTAGCAATCTGGTACCACACTGAAACAGTCGATTAAACCTGGTTTCGATCAATATTTTAGATGATGACGCATATTAGGTCTGGGTTAGGTCTAGTATTTGCCCTCATCAGACTCATACTTTCGCATTTTTCACATACTTGTTGTACAGATCCTGGGTTTTTTCTGGCTTGAATCACGTGGTAATGTGGTACCACACTGAAACAGTCGATTAAACTTGGTCTCGATCAATATTTTAGAGGATAACGCAAGTTAGGTCTGGGATAGGTGTTGGATCTGCCCTCATCAGGCTCACACCTTCGCATTTCTCACATACTCGTTGGCCAGATCCTGGGCTTTCACTGGTCTGGATCACGTAGCAATCTGGTACCACACTGAAACAGTCGATTAAACCTGGTTTCGATCAATATTTTAGATGATATCGCATGTTAGGTCTGGGATCGGTCTGGGATTTGCCGTCATCAAGGTCATACTTACGCATTTTTCACATACTTGTTGTACAGATCCTGGGTTTTTTCTGGCTTGGATCACGTAGTAATGTGGTACCACACTGAAACAGTCGATTAAACCTGGTTTCGATCAATATTTTAGACGATATCGCATGTTAGGTCTGGGATAGTTCTGGGATTTGCCATCATCAGGGTCATACTTTCGCATTTTTCGCATACTCGTTGGCCAGATCCTGGGCTTTCACTGGTCTGGATCACACAGTAATGTGGTACCATACTGAAACAGTCGATTAAACCTGGTTTCGATCAATATTTTAGACGATATCGCATGTTAGGTCTGGGATAGTTCTGGGATTTGCCCTCATCAGGGTCATACTTTCGCATTTTTCGCATGCTCGTTGGCCAGATCCTGGTCTTTCACTGGTCTGGATCACGTAGCAATCTGGTACCACACTGAAACAGTCGATTAAACCTGGTTTCGATCAATATTTTAGATGATATCGCATGTTAGGTCTGGGGTAGGTTTGGGATTTGCCCTCATCAGGGTCATACTTTCGCATATTCCTCATACTTGTTGGGCAGATCCTTGGATTTTCCTGGATTGGATCACGTAGTAATGTGGTACCACAGAGAAACAGTTAAATAAACCTGGATACGACCAATATTTTAGAGGATACACCATGTTAGGTCTAGGTTAGGCCTGGGATTTGCCCTCATGAGTCTCATACTTTCGCATATTTCTCATACTTGTTGAACAGAACCCTGGCTTTTTCTGGTTTGGATCACGTAGTAAAGTGGTAACACTCTGAAACAGTCGATTAATCCCGGTCTCGATCAATATTTTATAGGATATCGAAAGTTAGGTCTGGGATAGGTGTGGGATCTGCACTCATCAGGCTCATACCTTCGCATTTCTCACATATTTGTTGGCCAGATCCAGGGCTTTCACTGGTCTGGATCACGTAGTAATGTGGTACCACACTGAAACAGTCGATTAAACCTGGTTTCGATCAATATTTTAGACGATATCGCATGTTAGGTCTGGGATCGGTCTGGGATTTGCCCTCATCAGGGTCATACTTACGCATTTTTCGCATACTCGTTGGCCAGATCCTGGGCTTTTTCTGGTTTGGATCACGCAGTAAAGTGGTACCACACTGAAACAGTCAATTAATCCTGGTCTCGAACAATATTTTAGAGGATAACGCATGTTAGGTCTAGGTTAGGCCTGGGATTTGCCATCATCAGGGTCATGCTTTAGCATTTTTCGCATACTCGTTGGCCAGATCCTGGGCTTTCACTGGTCTGGATCACGTAGCAATCTGGTACCACACTGAAACAGTCGATTAAACCTGGTTTCGATCAATATTTTAGATGATATCGCATGTTAGGTCTGGGATCGGTCTGCGATTTGCCCTCATCAGGGTCATACTTACGCATTTTTCACATACTTGTTGTACAGATCCTGGGTTTTTTCTGGCTTGGATCACGTAGTAATGTGGTACCACTCTGAAACAGTCGATTAAACCTGGTTTCGATCAATATTTTAGACGATATCGCATGTTAGGTCTGGGTTAGGTCTAGGATTTGCCCTCATCAGGGTGATACTTTCGCATTTTTCGCATACTCGTTGGCCAGATCCTGGGCTTTCACTGGTCTGGATCACGTAGCAATCTGGTACCACACTGAAACAGTCGATTAAACCTGGTTTCGATCAATATTTTAGATGATATCGCATGTTAGGTCTGGGATAGTTCTGGGATTTGCCATCGTCAGGGTCATACTTTCGCATTTTTCGCATAATCGTTGGCCAGATCCTGGGCTTTCACTGGTCTGGATCACATAGTAATGTGGTACCATACTGAAACAGTCGATTAAACCTGGTTTCGATCAATATTTTAGACGATATCGCATGTTAGGTCTGGGATAGTTCTGGGATTTGCCCTCATCAGGGTCATACTTTCGCATTTTTCGCATACTCGTTGGCCAGATCCTGGGCTTTCACTGGTCTGGATCACGTAGCAATCTGGTACCATAATGAAACAGTCGATTAAACCTGGTTTCGATCAATATTTTAGATGATATCGCATGTTAGGTCTGGGATAGGTTTGGGATTTGCCCTCATCAGGGTCATACTTTCGCATATTCCTCATACTTAGTGGGCAGATCCTTGGATTTTTCTGGATTGGATCACGTAGTAATGTGGTACCACAGAGAAACAGTTAAATAAACCTGGATACGACCAATATTTTAGAGGATACACCATGTTAGGTCTAGGTTAGGCCTGGGATTTGCCCTCATGAGTCTCATACTTTCGCATATTTCTCATACTTGTTGAACAGAACCCTGGCTTTTTCTGGTTTGGATCACGTAGTAAAGTGGTAACACACTGAAACAGTCGATTAATCCCGGTCTCGATCAATATTTTATAGGATATCGAAAGTTAGGTCTGGGATAGGTGTGGGATCTGCACTCATCAGGCTCATACCTTCGCATTTCTCACATATTTGTTGGCCAGATACTGGGCTTTCACTGGCCTGGATCACGTAGTAATGTGGTACCACACTGAAACTGCCGATTAAACCTGGTTTCGATCAATATTTTTGAGGGTAACGCATGTTAGGTCTGGGATATTTCTGGGATTTGCCATCATGAGGGTCATACTTTCGCATTTTTCGCATACTCGTTGGCCAGATCCTGGGCTTTCACTGGTCTGGATCACGCAGCAGTCTGGTACCACACTGAAACAGTCGATTAAACATGGTTCCGATCAATATTTTAGATGATATCGCATGTTAGGTCTGGGATTGTTCTGGGATTTGCCATCATCAGGGTCATACTTTCGCATTTTTCGCATACTCGTTGGCCAGATCCTGGGCTTTCACTGGTCTGGATCACATAGTAATGTGGTACCATACTGAAACAGTCGATTAAACATGGTTCCGATCAATATTTTAGACGATATCGCATGTTAGGTCTGGGATCGGTCTGGGATTTGCCCTCATCAGGGTCATACTTTCGCATTCTTCACATACTTGTTGAACATATCCTGGGCTTTTTCTGGTTTGGATCACGTAGTAATGCGGTACCACACTGAAACAGTCGATTAAACCTGGTTTCGATCAATATTTTAGACGATATCGCATGTTAGGTCTGGGATCGGTCTGGGATTTGCCCTCATCAGGGTCATACTTTCGCATTCTTCACATACTTGTTGAACATATCCTGGGCTTTTTCTGGTTTGGATCACGCAGTAAAGTGGTACCACACTGAAACAGTCGATTAATCCTGGTCTCGATCAATATTTTTGAGGATAACGCAAGTTAGGTCTGGGATAGGTGTTGGATCTGCCCTCATCAGGCTCACACCTTCGCATTTCTCACATACTCGTTGGCCAGATCCTGGGCTTTCACTGGTCTGGATCACGTAGCAATAAGGTACCACACTGAAACAGTCGATTAAACCTGGTTTCGATCAATATTTTAGACGATATCGCATGTTAGGTCTGGGATAGTTCTGGGATTTGCCATCATGAGGGTCATACTTTCGCATTTTTCGCATACTTGTTGAACAGAACCCTGGCTTTTTCTGGTTTGGATCACGTAGTAAAGTGGTAACACACTGAAACAGTCGATTAATCCCGGTCTCGATCAATATTTTATAGGATATCGAAAGTTAGGTCTGGGATAGGTGTGGGATCTGCACTCATCAGGCTCATACCTTCGCATTTCTCACATACTTGTTGGCCAGATCCTGGGCTTTCACTGGTCTGGATCACGTAGTAATGTGGTACCACACTGAAACAGTCGATTAAACCTGATTTCGATCAATATTTTTGAGGGTAACTCATGTTATGTCTGGGTTAGGTCTAGGATTTGCCCTCATCTGGCTCATTCTTTCGCATTTTTCGCATACTCGTTGGCCAGATCCTGGGCTTTCATTGGTCTGCATTACGTAGCAATCTGGTACCACACTGATACAGTCGATTAAACCTGGTTTCGATCAATATTTTAGATGATATCGCATGTTAGGTCTGGGATAGGTCTGGGATTTGCCCTGATCAGGGTCATGCTTTCGCATATTTCTCATACTTGTTGGGCAGATCCTTGGATTTTTCTGGATGGGATCACGTAGAAATGTGGTACCACAGAGAAACAGTTAATTAAACCTGGATACGACCAATGTTTTAGAGGATACACCATGTTAGGTCTAGGTTAGGCCTGGGATTTGCCCTCATCTGGCTCATACTTTCGCATATTTCTCATACTTGTTAGCCAGATCCTGGGCTTTTTCTGGTTTGGATCACGTAGTAATGTGGTACCACTCTGAAACAGTCGATTAAACCTGGTTTCGATCAATATTTTAGACGATATCGCATGTTAGGTCTAGGTTAGGCCTGGGATTTGCCCTCATCAGACTCAAACTTTCGCATATTTCTCATACCTGTTGAACAGATCCTGGGTTTTTTCTGGTTTGGATCACGTAGTAATGTGGTACCACTCTGAAACAGTCGATTAAACCTGGTTTCGGTCAATATTTTAGACGATAACGCATGTTAGGTCTGGGTTAGGTCTAGTATTTGCCCTCATCAAACTCATACTTTCGTATATTTCTCATACGTGTTGGCCAGATCCTTGGATTTTTCTGAATTGGATCACGTAGTAATGTGGTACCACACTGAAATAGTCGATTAATCCCGGTCTCGATCAATATTTTACAGGATAACGCAATTTAGGTCCGGGATAGGTGTGGGATCTGCCCTCATCAGGCTCATACCTTCGCATTTCTCACATACTTGTTGGCCAGATCCTGGGCTTTCACTGGTCTGGATCACGTAGTAATGTGGTACCACACTGAAACAGTCGATTAAACCAGGTTTCGATCAACATTTTAGACGATATCGCATGTTAGGTCTGGGATAGTTCTGGGATTTGCCATCATCAGGGTCATACTTTTGCATTTTTCGCGTACTCGTTGGCCAGATCCTGGGCTTTCACTGGTCTGGATCACGTTGCAATCTGGTACCACACTGAAACAGTCGATTAAACCTGGTTTCGATCAATATTTTAGATGATATCGCATGTTAGGTCTAGGATAGGTCTGGGATTTGCCCTCATCAGGGTCATACTTTCACATATTTCTCATACTTGTTGGGCAGATCCTTGGATTTTTCTCGATTGGATCACGTAGTAATGTGGTACCACAGAGAAACAGTTAATTAAACCTGGATACGACCAATATTTTAGAGGATACACCATGTTAGGTCTAGGTTAGGCCTGGGATTTGCCCTTGTGAGTCTCATACTTTCGCATATTTCTCATACTTGTTGGCCAGATCCTGGGCTTTCTCAGGTTTGGATCACGCAGTAATGTGGTACCACTCTGAAATAGTCGATTAAACCAGGTTTCGATCAATATTTTAGACGATATCGCATGTTAGGTCTGGGATAGGTCTGGGATTTGCCCTCATCATGGTTATACTTTCGCATTTTTCACATACTGGTTGAACAGAGTCCTGGCTTTTTCTGGTTTGGATCACGTAGTAAAGTGGTACCACACTGAAACAGTCGATTAATCCCGGTCTCGATCAATATTTTATAGGATAATGCAAGTTAGGTCTGGGATAGGTGTGGGATCTGCCCTCATCAGGCACATACCTTCGCATTTCACACATACTTGTTGGCCAGATCCTGGGCTTTCACTGGTCTGGATCACGTAGTAATGTGGTACCACACTGAAACAGTCGATTAAACCTGGTTTCGATCAATATTTTTGAGGGTAACGCATGTTAGGTCTGGGTTAGGTCTAGGATTTGCCCTCATCAGGGTCATACTTTCGCATTTTTCACATACTTGTTGAACAGAACCCTGGCTTTTTCAGGTTTGGATCACGTAGTAATGTGGTACCACACTGAAACAGTCGATTAATCCCGGTCTCGATCAATATTTTATAGGATAACGCAAGTTAGGTCTGGGATAGGTGTGGGATCTGCCCTCATCAGGCTCATACCATCGCATTTCTCACATACTTGTCGGCCAGATCCTGGGCTTTCACTGGTCTGGATCACGTAGTATTGTGGTACCACACTGAAACAGTTGATAAAACCTGGTTTCGATCAATATTTTTGAGGGTAACGCATGTTAGGTCTGGGTTAGGTCTAGGATTTGCCCTCATCAGGGTCATACTTTCGCATATTTCTCATACTTGATGAACAGATCCCTGGCTATTTCTGGTTTGGATCACGTAGTAATGTGGTACCACACTGAAACAGTCAATTAAACCTGGTTTCGACCAATATTTTAGAGGATAACGCATGTTATGTCTGGGATAGCTCCGGGATTTGCTCTCATCAGGCTCGTACTTTCGCATATTTCTCATAGATGATGGCCAGATTCTGGGCTTTTTCTGGTTTGGATCACGTAGTAATGTGGTACCACACTGAAACAGTCGATTAAAACAGGTTTCGGTCAATATTTTAGACGATAACGCAAGTTAGGTCTAGGTTAGGCCTGGGATTTTCCCTCATCAGACACATACTTTCGCATTCTTCACATACATGTTGAACGGATCCTGGGTTTTTTCTGCTTTGGATCACGTAGTAATGTGGTACCACACTGAAAAAGTCCATTTAACCTGGTTTCGATGAATATTTTAGAGAATAACTCATGTTAGGTCTAGGTTAGGTCTGGGATTTGCTCTCATCAGACTCGTACTTTCGCATATTTCTCATACTTGATGGCCAGATTCTGGCCTTTTTCTAGTTTGGATCCCGTAGTAATGTGGTACCACACTGGAGCAGTCCTTTAAACCTGGTTTCGATCAATATTTTAGAGGATAACGCAAGTTAGGTCTAGGTTAGGCATGGGATTTTCCCTCATCAGACACATACTTTCGCATTCTTCACATACTTGTTGTCAGATCCTGGGTTTTTCCTGGTTTGGATCAGGTAGTAATGTGGTACCACACTGAAACAGTCCATTAAACCTGGTTTCGATCTATATTTTAGAGGATAACGCATGTTATGTCTGGGATAGGTCTGGGATTTGCCCTCGTCAGGCTCATACTTTCGCATTCTCCACATACTTGTTGACGAGATCCTGGGTTTTTTCTGGTTTGGATCGAGTAGTAATGTGGTACCACACTGAAACATTCAATTAAATCTGGTCTTGATAAATATTTTAGGGGATAACGCATGTTAGGTCTGGGTTAGGTCAAGGATTTGTCCTCAGCAGGCTCATACTTTCGCATACTTCTCATACTTGATGGCCAGATCGTGGGCTTTTTCTGGATTGGATCACGTAGTAATGTGGTACCACACAGAAACAGTCCTTTAAACCTGGTTTCGATCAATATTTTAGAGGGTAACGCATGTTATGTCTCGGATAGGTCTGGGATTTGCCCTCGTCAGACACATACTTTCGCATTCTTCACATACTTGTTGAACAGATCCTGGGTTTTTTCTGGTTTGGATCACGTAGTAATGTGGTACCACACTGATACAGTCCATTAAACCTGGTTTCGATCAATATTTTAGAGGATAACGCATGTTATGTCTGGGATAGGTCTGGGATTTGCCCTCGTCAGGCTCATACTTTCGCATTCTCCACATACTTGTTGACGAGATCCTGGGTTTTTTCTGGTTTGGATCGCGTAGTAATGTGGTACCACACTGAAACATTCAATTAAATCTGGTCTTGATAAATATTTTAGAGGATAACGCATGTTAGGTCTGGGTTAGGTCTAGGATTTGTCCTCAGCAGGCTCATACTTTCGCATACTTCTCATACTTGATGGCCAGATCCTGGGCTTTTACTGGTTTGGATCACGTAGTAATGTGGTACCACACTGAAACAGTCGATTAAACCTGGTTTCGATCAATATTTTTGAGGGTAACTCATGTTATGTCTGGGTTAGGTCTAGGATTTGCCCTCATCTGGCTCATTCTTTCGCATTTTTCGCATACTCGTTGGCCAGATCCTGGGCTTTCATTGGTCTGCATTACGTAGCAATCTGGTACCACACTGAGACAGTCGATTAAACCTGGTTTCGATCAATATTTTAGATGATATCGCATGTTAGGTCTGGGATAGGTCTGGGATTTGCCCTGATCAGGGTCATGCTTTCGCATATTTCTCATACTTGTTGGGCAGATCCTTGGATTTTTCTGGATGGGATCACGTAGAAATGTGGTACCACAGAGAAACAGTTAATTAAACCTGGATACGACCAATGTTTTAGAGGATACACCATGTTAGGTCTAGGTTAGGCCTGGGATTTGCCCTCATCTGGCTCATACTTTCGCATATTTCTCATACTTGTTAGCCAGATCCTGGGCTTTTTCTGGTTTGGATCACGTAGTAATGTGGTACCACTCTGAAACAGTCGATTAAACCTGGTTTCGATCAATATTTTAGACGATATCGCATGTTAGGTCTAGGTTAGGCCTGGGATTTGCCCTCATCAGACTCAAACTTTCGCATATTTCTCATACCTGTTGAACAGATCCTGGGTTTTTTCTGGTTTGGATCACGTAGTAATGTGGTACCACTCTGAAACAGTCGATTGAACCTGGTTTCGGTCAATATTTTAGACGATAACGCATGTTAGGTCTGGGTTAGGTCTAGTATTTGCCCTCATCAAACTCATACTTTCGTATATTTCTCATACGTGTTGGCCAGATCCTTGGATTTTTCTGAATTGGATCACGTAGTAATGTGGTACCACACTGAAATAGTCGAATAATCCCGGTCTCGATCAATATTTTACAGGATAACGCAACTTAGGTCCGGGATAGGTGTGGGATCTGCCCTCATCAGGCTCATACCTTCGCATTTCTCACATACTTGTTGGCCAGATCCTGGGCTTTCACTGGTCTGGATCACGTAGTAATGTGGTACCACACTGAAACAGTCGATTAAACCAGGTTTCGATCAACATTTTAGACGATATCGCATGTTAGGTCTGGGATAGTTCTGGGATTTGCCATCATCAGGGTCATACTTTTGCATTTTTCGCGTACTCGTTGGCCAGATCCTGGGCTTTCACTGGTCTGGATCACGTTGCAATCTGGTACCACACTGAAACAGTCGACTAAACCTGGTTTCGATCAATATTTTAGATGATATCGCATGTTAGGTCTAGGATAGGTCTGGGATTTGCCCTCATCAGGGTCATACTTTCACATATTTCTCATACTTGTTGGGCAGATCCTTGGATTTTTCTCGATTGGATCACGTAGTAATGTGGTACCACAGAGAAACAGTTAATTAAACCTGGATACGACCAATATTTTAGAGGATACACCATGTTAGGTCTAGGTTAGGCCTGGGATTTGCCCTTGTGAGTCTCATACTTTCGCATATTTCTCATACTTGTTGGCCAGATCCTGGGCTTTCTCAGGTTTGGATCACGCAGTAATGTGGTACCACTCTGAAATAGTCGATTAAACCAGGTTTCGATCAATATTTTAGACGATATCGCATGTTAGGTCTGGGATAGGTCTGGGATTTGCCCTCATCATGGTTATACTTTCGCATTTTTCACATACTGGTTGAACAGAGTCCTGGCTTTTTCTGGTTTGGATCACGTAGTAAAGTGGTACCACACTGAAACAGTCGATTAATCCCGGTCTCGATCAATATTTTATAGGATAATGCAAGTTAGGTCTAGGTTAGGCATGGGATTTTCCCTCATCAGACACATACTTTCGCATTCTTCACATACTTGTTGTCAGATCCTGGGTTTTTCCTGGTTTGGATCAGGTAGTAATGTGGTACCACACTGAAACAGTCCATTAAACCTGGTTTCGATCTATATTTTAGAGGATAACGCATGTTATGTCTGGGATAGGTCTGGGATTTGCCCTCGTCAGGCTCATACTTTCGCATTCTCCACATACTTGTTGACGAGATCCTGGGTTTTTTCTGGTTTGGATCGCGTAGTAATGTGGTACCACACTGAAACATTCAATTAAATCTGGTCTTGATAAATATTTTAGAGGATAACGCATGTTAGGTCTGGGTTAGGTCTAGGATTTGTCCTCAGCAGGCTCATACTTTCGCATACTTCTCATACTTGATGGCCAGATCCTGGGCTTTTACTGGTTTGGATCACGTAGTAATGTGGTACCACACTGAAACAGTCGATTAAACCTGGTTTCGATCAATATTTTTGGGGGTAACTCATGTTATGTCTGGGTTAGGTCTAGGATTTGCCCTCATCTGGCTCATTCTTTCGCATTTTTCGCATACTCGTTGGCCAGATCCTGGGCTTTCATTGGTCTGCATTACGTAGCAATCTGGTACCACACTGAGACAGTCGATTAAACCTGGTTTCGATCAATATTTTAGATGATATCGCATGTTAGGTCTGGGATAGGTCTGGGATTTGCCCTGATCAGGGTCATGCTTTCGCATATTTCTCATACTTGTTGGGCAGATCCTTGGATTTTTCTGGATGGGATCACGTAGAAATGTGGTACCACAGAGAAACAGTTAATTAAACCTGGATACGACCAATGTTTTAGAGGATACACCATGTTAGGTCTAGGTTAGGCCTGGGATTTGCCCTCATCTGGCTCATACTTTCGCATATTTCTCATACTTGTTAGCCAGATCCTGGGCTTTTTCTGGTTTGGATCACGTAGTAATGTGGTACCACTCTGAAACAGTCGATTAAACCTGGTTTCGATCAATATTTTAGACGATATCGCATGTTAGGTCTAGGTTAGGCCTGGGATTTGCCCTCATCAGACTCAAACTTTCGCATATTTCTCATACCTGTTGAACAGATCCTGGGTTTTTTCTGGTTTGGATCACGTAGTAATGTGGTACCACTCTGAAACAGTCGATTAAACCTGGTTTCGGTCAATATTTTAGACGATAACGCATGTTAGGTCTGGGTTAGGTCTAGTATTTGCCCTCATCAAACTCATACTTTCGTATATTTCTCATACGTGTTGGCCAGATCCTTGGATTTTTCTGAATTGGATCACGTAGTAATGTGGTACCACACTGAAATAGTCGATTAATCCCGGTCTCGATCAATATTTTACAGGATAACGCAACTTAGGTCCGGGATAGGTGTGGGATCTGCCCTCATCAGGCTCATACCTTCGCATTTCTCACATACTTGTTGGCCAGATCTTGGGCTTTCACTGGTCTGGATCACGTAGTAATGTGGTACCACACTGAAACAGTCGATTAAACCAGGTTTCGATCAACATTTTAGACGATATCGCATGTTAGGTCTGGGATAGTTCTGGGATTTGCCATCATCAGGGTCATACCTTTGCATTTTTCGCGTACTCGTTGGCCAGATCCTGGGCTTTCACTGGTCTGGATCACGTTGCAATCTGGTACCACACTGAAACAGTCGATTAAACCTGGTTTCGATCAATATTTTAGATGATATCGCATGTTAGGTCTAGGATAGGTCTGGGATTTGCCCTCATCAGGGTCATACTTTCACATATTTCTCATACTTGTTGGGCAGATCCTTGGATTTTTCTCGATTGGATCACGTAGTAATGTGGTACCACAGAGAAACAGTTAATTAAACCTGGATACGACCAATATTTTAGAGGATACACCATGTTAGGTCTAGGTTAGGCCTGGGATTTGCCCTTGTGAGTCTCATACTTTCGCATATTTCTCATACTTGTTGGCCAGATCCTGGGCTTTCTCAGGTTTGGATCACGCAGTAATGTGGTACCACTCTGAAATAGTCGATTAAACCAGGTTTCGATCAATATTTTAGACGATATCGCATGTTAGGTCTGGGATAGGTCTGGGATTTGCCCTCATCATGGTTATACTTTCGCATTTTTCACATACTGGTTGAACAGAGTCCTGGCTTTTTCTGTTTTGGATCACGTAGTAAAGTGGTACCACACTGAAACTGTCGATTAATCCCGGTCTCGATCAATATTTTATAGGATAATGCAAGTTAGGTCTGGGATAGGTGTGGGATCTGCCCTCATCAGGCACATACCTTCGCATTTCACACATACTTGTTGGCCAGATCCTGGGCTTTCACTGGTCTGGATCACGTAGTAATGTGGTACCACACTGAAACAGTCGATTAAGCCTGGTTTCGATCAATATTTTTGAGGGTAACGCATGTTAGGTCTGGGTTAGGTCTAGGATTTGCCCTCATCAGGGTCATACTTTCGCATTTTTCACATACTTGTTGAACAGAACCCTGGCTTTTTCAGGTTTGGATCACGTAGTAATGTGGTACCACACTGAAACAGTCGATTAATCCCGGTCTCGATCAATATTTTATAGGATAACGCAAGTTAGGTCTGGGATAGGTGTGGGATCTGCCCTCATCAGGCTCATACCATCGCATTTCTCACATACTTGTCGGCCAGATCCTGGGCTTTCACTGGTCTGGATCACGTAGTATTGTGGTACCACACTGAAACAGTTGATGAAACCTGGTTTCGATCAATATTTTTGAGGGTAACGCATGTTAGGTCTGGGTTAGGTCTAGGATTTGCCCTCATCAGGGTCATACTTTCGCATATTTCTCATACTTGATGAACAGATCCCTGGCTATTTCTGGTTTGGATCACGTAGTAATGTGGTACCACACTGAAACAGTCAATTAAACCTGGTTTCGACCAATATTTTAGAGGATAACGCATGTTATGTCTGGGATAGCTCCGGGATTTGCTCTCATCAGGCTCGTACTTTCGCATATTTCTCATAGATGATGGCCAGATTCTGGGCTTTTTCTGGTTTGGATCACGTAGTAATGTGGTACCACACTGAAACAGTCGATTAAAACAGGTTTCGGTCAATATTTTAGACGATAACGCAAGTTATGTCTTGGATAGGTCTGGGATTTGCCCTCGTCAGGCTCATACTTTCGCATTCTTCACATACTAGTTGTACAGATCCTGGGTTTTTTTCTGGTTTGGATCACGTAGTAATGTGGTACCACACTGAAACAGTCGATTAAACCTGGTTTCGATTAACAATTTTGAGGGTAACGCATGTTAGGTCTAGGTTAGGCCTGGGATTTTCCCTCATCAGACACATACTTTCGCATTCTTCACATACATGTTGAACGGATCCTGGGTTTTTTCTGCTTTGGATCACGTAGTAATGTGGTACCACACTAAAAAAGTCCATTTAACCTGGTTTCGATCAATATTTTAGAGGATAACGCAAGTTAGGTCTAGGTTAGGCATGGGATTTTCCCTCATCAGACACATACTTTCGCATTCTTCACATACTTGTTGTCAGATCCTGGGTTTTTCCTGGTTTGGATCAGGTAGTAATGTGGTACCACACTGAAACAGTCCATTAAACCTGGTTTCGATCTATATTTTAGAGGATAACGCATGTTATGTCTGGGATAGGTCTGGGATTTGCCCTCGTCAGGCTCATACTTTCGCATTCTCCACATACTTGTTGACGAGATCCTGGGTTTTTTCTGGTTTGGATCGAGTAGTAATGTGGTACCACACTGAAACATTCAATTAAATCTGGTCTTGATAAATATTTTAGGGGATAACGCATGTTAGGTCTGGGTTAGGTCAAGGATTTGTCCTCAGCAGGCTCATACTTTCGCACACTTCTCATACTTGATGGCCAGATCGTGGGCTTTTTCTGGATTGGATCACGTAGTAATGTGGTACCACACAGAAACAGTCCTTTAAACCTGGTTTCGATCAATATTTTAGAGGATATCGCAAATTAGGTCTAGGTTAGGTCTGGGATTTTCCCTCATCAGACACATACTTTCGCATTCTTCACATACTTGTTGAACAGATCCTGGGTTTTTTCTGGTTTGGATCACGTAGTAATGTGGTACCACACTGAAACAGTCCATTAAACCTGGTTTCGATCAATATTTTAGAGGGTAACGCATGTTATGTCTCGGATAGGTCTGGGATTTGCCCTCGTCAGACACATACTTTCGCATTCTTCACATACTTGTTGAACAGATCCTGGGTTTTTTCTGGTTTGGATCACGTAGTAATGTGGTACCACACTGATACAGTCCATTAAACCTGGTTTCGATCAATATTTTAGAGGATAACGCATGTTATGTCTGGGATAGGTCTGGGATTTGCCCTCGTCAGGCTCATACTTTCGCATTCTCCACATACTTGTTGACGAGATCCTGGGTTTTTTCTGATTTGGATCGCGTAGTAATGTGGTACCACACTGAAACATTCAATTAAATCTGGTCTTGATAAATATTTTAGAGGATAACGCATGTTAGGTCTGGGTTAGGTCTAGGATTTGTCCTCAGCAGGCTCATACTTTCGTATACTTCTCATACTTGATGGCCAGATCCTGGGCTTTTACTGGTTTGGATCACGTAGTAATGTGGTACCACACTGAAACAGTCGATTGAACCTGGTTTCGATCAATATTTTAGACGATATCGCATGTTAGGTCTGGGATAGTTCTGGGATTTGCCATTATCAGGGTCATACTTTCGCATTTTTCGCATACTCGTTGGCCTGATCCTGGGCTTTCACTGGTCTGGATCACGTAGCAATCTGGTACCACACTGAAACAGTCGATTAAACCTGGTTTCGATCAATATTTTAGATGATATCGCATGTTAGGTCTGGGATAGGATTGGGATTTGCCCTCATCAGGGTCATACTTTCGCATATTCCTCATTCTTCTTGGGCAGATCCTTGGATTTTTCTGGATTGGATCACGTAGTAATGTGGTACCACAGAGAAACAGTTAATTGAACCTGGATACGACCAATATTTTAGAGGATACACCATGTTAGGTCTATGTTAGGCCTGGGATTTGCCCTCATGAGTCTCATATTTTCGCATATTTCTCATACTTGTTGAACAGAACCCTGGGCTTTCACTGGTCTGGATCACGCAGCAGTCTGGTACCACACTGAAACAGTCGATTAAACATGGTTTCGATCAATATTTTAGATGATATCGCATGTTAGGTCTGGGATAGGTCTGGGATTTGCCCTCATCAGGGTCATGCTTTCGCATATTTCTCCTACTTGTTGGGCAGATCCTTGGATTTTTCTGGATTGGATCACGTAGTAATGTGGTACCACAGAGAAACAGTTAATTAAACCTGGATACGACCAATGTTTTAGAGGATACACCATGTTAGGTCTAGGTTAGGCCTGGGATTTGCCCTCATCTGGCTCATACTTTCGCATATTTCCCATACTTGTTAGCCAGATCCTGGGCTTTTTCTGGTTTGGATCACGTAGTAATGTGGTACCACTCTGAAACAGTCGATTAAACCTGGTTTGGATCAATATTTTAGACGATATCGCATGTTAGGTCTAGGTTAGGCCTGGGATTTGCCCTCATCAGGCTCATACTTTCGTATATTTCTCATACTTGTTGGCCAGATCCTTGGATTTTTCTGGATTGGATCACGTAGTAATGTGGTACCACACTGAAATAGTCGATTAATCCCGGTCTCGATCAATATTTTACAGGATAACGCAATTTAGGTCCGGGATAGGTGTGGGATCTGCCCTCATCAGGCTCATACCTTCGCATTTCTCACATACTTGTTGGCCAGATCCAGGGCTTTCACTGGTCTGGATCACGTAGTAATGTGGTACCACACTGAAACAGACGATTAAACCTGGTTTCGATCAATATCTTTGAGGATAACGCATGTTATGTCTGGGTTAGGTCTAGGATTTGCCCTCATCATGGTCATATTTTCGCATTTTTCACATACTTGTTGAACAGATCCCTGGCTATTTCTGGGGTGGATCACGTAGTAATGTGGTACCACACTGGAACAGTCCATTAAACCTGGTTTCGATCAATATTTTAGAGGATAACGCAAGTTAGGTCTAGGTTAGGCATGGGATTTTCCCTCATCAGACACATACTTTCGCATTCTTCACATACTTGTTGTCAGATCCTGGGTTTTTCCTGGTTTGGATCAGGTAGTAATGTGGTACCACACTGAAACAGTCCATTAAACCTGTTTTCGATCAATATTTTAGAGGATAACGCATGTTATATCTAGGTTGGGCCTGGGATTTGCCCTCACCAGACACATACTTTCGGATTCTCCACATACTTGTTAAACAGATCCTGGGCATTTTCTGGATTGGATCACGTAGTAATGTGGTGCCACACTGAAACAGTAAATTAATCCTGGTTTCGATCAATATTTTAGAGGATACGCAAGTTAGGTCTGGGATAGGTCTGGGATTTGCCCTCGTCAGGCTCATACTTTCGCATTCTCCAAATACATGTTGACGAGATCCTGGGTTTTTTCTGGTTTGGATCGCGTAGTAGTGTGGTACCACACTGAAACATTCAATTAAATCTGGTTTCGATCAATATTTTTGAGGATAACGCATGTTAGGTCTGGCTTAGGTCTAGGATTTGCCCTCAGCAGGCTCATACTTTCGCATTTTTCACATACTTGTTGAACAGATCCTGGGTTTTTCTGGTATGGATCACGTAGTAATGTGGTACCCCACTGAAACAGTCCATTAAACCTGGTTTCGATCAATATTTTAGAGAATGACTCATATTAGATCTAGGTCAGGTCTGGGATTTGCTCTCATCAGTCTCGTACTTTCGCATATTTCTCATACTTGATGGCCAGATTCTGTGTTTTTTCTTGTTTGGATCACGTAGTAATGTGGTACCACACTGAAACAGTCCATTAAACCTGGTTTCGATCAATATTTTAGAGGATAACGCATGTTATGTCTAGTTTAGGCCGGGGATTTGCCGTCATCAGACACATATTTTCGCGTTCTACACATACCTGTTAAACAGATCCTGGGTATTTTTCTGGTTTGGATCAGGTAGTAATGTGGTACCACACCGAAACAGTCGATTAAACCTGGTTTCGGTCAATATCTTTGAGGATAACGCATGTTATGTCTGGGTTAGGTCTAGGATTTGCCCTCAGCAGGCTCATACTTTCGCATTTTTCACATACTTGTTGAACAGATCCTGGGTTTTTCTGGTTTGGATCACGTAGTAATGTGGTACCACACTGAAACAGTCCATTAAACCTGGTTTCCATCAATATTTTAGAGGACAACGCAAGTTAGGTCTGGGATAGGACTGGGATTTGCCCTCATCATGGTCATATAGTCGCATTTTGCACATACTTGTTGAACAGATCCCTGGCTATTTCTGGTTTGGATCACGTAATAATGTGGTACCACTCTGAAACAGTCCATTAAACCTGGTTACGATCAATATTTTAGAGGATAAGGCAAGTTAGGTCTGGGTTAGGTCTGGGATTTGCCCTCAGCAGGCTCATACTTTCGCATATTTCTCATACTTGATGGCCAGATCCTGGGCTTTCTCTGGATTGCATCACGAAGTAATGTGGTACCACACTGGAACAGTCCATTAAACCTGGTTTCGATCAATATTTTAGAGGATAACGCAAGTTAGGCCTAGGTTAGGCCTGGGATTTTCCCTCAGACACATACTTTCGCATTCTTCACATACTTGTTGAACGGATCCTGGGTTTTTTCTGGTTTGGATCACGTAGTAATGCGGTACCACACCGAAAAAGTCCATTAAACCTGGTTTCGATGAATATTTTAGAGAATAATTCATGTTAGGTCTACGTCAGGTCTGGGATTTGCTGTCATCAGGCTCGTTCTTTCGCATATTTCTCAAACTTGTTGAACAGATCCCTGGCTATTTCTGGTTTGGATCACGTAGTAATGTGGTACCACACTGAAACAGTCAATTAAACCTGGTTTCGATCAATATTTTAGAGGATAACGCATGTTATGTCTCGGTTGGGCGTGGGATTTGCCCTCCTCAGGGTCATATTTTCGCATTTTTCACATACTTGTTGAACAGATCCCTGGCTATTTCTGATTTGGATTACGTAGTAATGTGGTACTACACTGAAACAGTCAATTAAACCTGGTTTCGATCAATATTTTAGAGGATAACGCATGTTATGTCTAGGTTGGGCTTGGGATTTGCCCTCATCAGACACATATTTTCGCGTTCTACACATAACTGTTAAGCAGATCCTGGGTATTTTTCTGGTTTGGATCAGGTGGTAATGTGGTACCACACTGAAACAGTCTATTAAACCAGGGGTCGATCAATATTTTAGAGGATAACGCATGTTATATCTAGGTTGGGCCTGGGATTTGCCCTCACCAGACACATACTTTCGGATTCTCCACATACTTGTTAAACAGATCCTGGGCATTTTCTGGATTGGATCACGTAGTAATGTGGTGCCACACTGAAACAGTAAATTAATCCTGGTTTCGATCAATATTTTAGAGGATACGCAAGTTAGGTCTGGGATAGGTCTGGGATTTGCCCTCGTCAGGCTCATACTTTCGCATTCTCCAAATACATGTTGACGAGATCCTGGGTTTTTTCTGGTTTGGATCGCGTAGTAGTGTGGTACCACACTGAAACATTCAATTAAATCTGGTTTCGATCAATATTTTTGAGGATAACGCATGTTAGGTCTGGCTTAGGTCTAGGATTTGCCCTCAGCAGGCTCATACTTTCGCATTTTTCACATACTCGTTGAACAGATCCTGGGTTTTTCTGGTATGGATCACGTAGTAATGTGGTACCCCACTGAAACAGTCCATTAAACCTGGTTTCGATCAATATTTTAGAGGATAACGCAAGTTAGGTCTGGGATAGGTCCGGGATTTGCACTCATCAGGGTAATATTTTCGTTTTTTTCACATATTTGTTGAACAGATCCCTGGCTATTTCTGGTTTGGATCACGTAGTAATGTGGTACCACACTGAAACAGTCAATTAAATCTGGTTTCGATCAATATTTTAGAGGGTAACGCATGTTATGTCTCGGATAGGTCTGGGATTTGCCCTCGTCAGACACATACTTTCGCATTCTTCACATACTTGTTGAACAGATCCTGGGTTTTTTCTGGTTTGGATCACGTAGTAATGTGGTACCACACTGAAGCAGTCCATTAAACCTGGTTTCGATCAATATTTTAGAGGATAACGCATGTTATGTCTGGGATAGGTCTGGGATTTGCCCTCGTCAGGCTCATACTTTCGCATTCTCCACATACTTGTTGACGAGATCCTGGGTTTTTTCTGGTTTGGATCACGTAGTAATGTGGTACCACACAGAAACAGTCCTTTAAACCTGGTTTCGATCAATATTTTAGAGGATATCGCAAATTAGGTCTAGGTTAGGCCTGGGATTTTCCCTCATCAGACACATACTTTCGCATTCTTCACATACTTGTTGAACAGATCCTGGGTTTTTTCTGGTTTGGATCACGTAGTAATGTGGTACCACACTGAAACAGTCCATTAAACCTGGTTTCGATCAATATTTTAGAGGGTAACGCATGTTATGTCTCGGATAGGTCTGGGATTTGCCCTCGTCAGACACATACTTTCGCATTCTTCACATACTTGTTGAACAGATCCTGGGTTTTTTCTGGTTTGGATCACGTAGTAATGTGGTACCACACTGATACAGTCCATTAAACCTGGTTTCGATCAATATTTAAGAGGATAACGCATGTTATGTCTGGGATAGGTCTGGGATTTGCCCTCGTCAGGCTCATACTTTCGCATTCTCCACATACTTGTTGACGAGATCCTGGGTTTTTTCTGGTTTGGATCGCGTAGTAATGTGGTACCACACTGAAACATTCAATTAAATCTGGTCTTGATAAATATTTTAGAGGATAACGCATGTTAGGTCTGGGTTAGGTCTAGGATTTGTCCTCAGCAGGCTCATACTTTCGCATACTTCTCATACTTGATGGCCAGATCCTGGGCTTTTACTGGTTTGGATCACGTAGTAATGTGGTACCACACTGAAACAGTCGATTAAACCTGGTTTCGATCAATATTTTAGACGATATCGCATGTTAGGTCTGGGATAGTTCTGGGATTTGCCATCATCAGGGTCATACTTTCGCATTTTTCGCATACTCGTTGGCCTGATCCTGGGCTTTCACTGGTCTGGATCACGTAGCAATCTGGTACCACACTGAAACAGTCGATTAAACCTGGTTTCGATCAATATTTTAGATGATATCGCATGTTAGGTCTAGGTTGGGCTTGGGATTTGCCCTCATCAGTCACATATTTTCGCGTTCTACACATAACTGTTAAACAGATCCTGGGTATTTTTCTGGTTTGGATCAGGTGGTAATGTGGTACCACACTGAAACAGTCTATTAAACCAGGTTTCGATCAATATTTTTGAGGATAAAGCATGTTAGGTCCTGGTTAGGCCTGGGATTTTCCCTCATCAGACACATACTTTCGCATTCTCCACATACTTGTTGAACGGATCCTGGGTTTTTTCTGGTTTGGATCACGTAGTAATGTGGTACCACACTGAAACAGTCCATTAAACCTGGTTTCGATCAATATTTTAGAGGATAACGCATGTTATGTCTCGGTTGGGCGTGGGATTTGCCCTCCTCAGGGTCATATTTTCGCATTTTTCACATACTTGTTGAACAGATCCCTGGCTATTTCTGATTTGGATTACGTAGTAATGTGGTACTACACTGAAACAGTCAACTAAACCTGGTTTCGATCAATATTTTAGAGGATAACGCATGTTATGTCTAGGTTGGGCTTGGGATTTGCCCTCATCAGACACATATTTTCGCGTTCTACACATAACTGTTAAGCAGATCCTGGGTATTTTTCTGGTTTGGATCAGGTGGTAATGTGGTACCACACTGAAACAGTCTATTAAACCAGGGGTCGATCAATATTTTAGAGGATAACGCATGTTATATCTAGGTTGGGCCTGGGATTTGCCCTCACCAGACACATACTTTCGGATTCTCCACATACTTGTTAAACAGATCCTGGGCATTTTCTGGATTGGATCACGTAGTAATGTGGTGCCACACTGAAACAGTAAATTAATCCTGGTTTCGATCAATATTTTAGAGGATACGCAAGTTAGGTCTGGGATAGGTCTGGGATTTGCCCTCGTCAGGCTCATACTTTCGCATTCTCCAAATACATGTTGACGAGATCCTGGGTTTTTTCTGGTTTGGATCGCGTAGTAGTGTGGTACCACACTGAAACATTCAATTAAATCTGGTTTCGATCAATATTTTTGAGGATAACGCATGTTAGGTCTGGGTTAGGTCTAGGATTTGCCCTCAGCAGGCTCATACTTTCGCATTTTTCACATACTTGTTGAACAGATCCTGGGTTTTTCTGGTATGGATCACGTAGTAATGTGGTACCCCACTGAAACAGTCCATTAAACCTGGTTTCGATCAATATTTTAGAGGATAACGCAAGTTAGGTCTGGGATAGGTCCGGGATTTGCACTCATCAGGTTAATATTTTCGTTTTTTTCACATATTTGTTGAACAGATCCCTGGCTATTTCTGGTTTGGATCACGTAGTAATGTGGTACCACACTGAAACAGTCAATTAAATCTGGTTTCGATCAATATTTTTGAGGATAACGCATGTTAGGTCTGGGTTAGGTCTAGGATTTGCCCTCAGCAGGCTCATACTTTCGCATTCTTCACATACTTGTTGAACAGATCCTGGGTTTTTTCTGGTTTGGATCACGTAGTAATGTGGTACCACACTGAAACAGTCCATTAAACCTGGTTTCGATCAATATTTTAGAGGGTAACGCATGTTATGTCTCGGATAGGTCTGGGATTTGCCCTCGTCAGACACATACTTTCGCATTCTTCACATACTTGTTGAACAGATCCTGGGTTTTTTCTGGTTTGGATCACGTAGTAATGTGGTACCACACTGAAACAGTCCATTAAACCTGGTTTCGATCAATATTTTAGAGGATAACGCATGTTATGTCTGGGATAGGTCTGGGATTTGCCCTCGTCAGGCTCATACTTTCGCATTCTCCACATACTTGTTGACGAGATCCTGGGTTTTTTCTGGTTTGGATCACGTAGTAATGTGGTACCACACAGAAACAGTCCTTTAAACCTGGTTTCGATCAATATTTTAGAGGATATCGCAAATTAGGTCTAGGTTAGGCCTGGGATTTTCCCTCATCAGACACATACTTTCGCATTCTTCACATACTTGTTGAACAGATCCTGGGTTTTTTCTGGTTTGGATCACGTAGTAATGTGGTACCACACTGAAACAGTCCATTAAACCTGGTTTCGATCAATATTTTAGAGGGTAACGCATGTTATGTCTCGGATAGGTCTGGGATTTGCCCTCGTCAGACACATACTTTCGCATTCTTCACATACTTGTTGAACAGATCCTGGGTTTTTTCTGGTTTGGATCACGTAGTAATGTGGTACCACACTGATACAGTCCATTAAACCTGGTTTCGATCAATATTTTAGAGGATAACGCATGTTATGTCTGGGATAGGTCTGGGATTTGCCCTCGTCAGGCTCATACTTTCGCATTCTCCATATACTTGTTGACGAGATCCTGGGTTTTTTCTGGTTTGGATCGCGTAGTAATGTGGTACCACACTGAAACATTCAATTAAATCTGGTCTTGATAAATATTTTAGAGGATAACGCATGTTAGGTCTGGGTTAGGTCTAGGATTTGTCCTCAGCAGGCTCATACTTTCGCATACTTCTCATACTTGATGGCCAGATCCTGGGCTTTTACTGGTTTGGATCACGTAGTAATGTGGTACCACACTGAAACAGTCGATTAAACCTGGTTTCGATCAATATTTTAGACGATATCGCATGTTAGGTCTGGGATAGTTCTGGGATTTGCCATCATCAGGGTCATACTTTCGCATTTTTCGCATACTCGTTGGCCTGATCCTGGGCTTTCACTGGTCTGGATCACGTAGCAATCTGGTACCACACTGAAACAGTCGATTAAACCTTGTTTCGATCAATATTTTAGATGATATCGCATGTTAGGTCTAGGTTGGGCTTGGGATTTGCCCTCATCAGTCACATATTTTCGCGTTCTACACATAACTGTTAAACAGATTCTGGGTATTTTTCTGGTTTGGATCAGGTGGTAATGTGGTACCACACTGAAACAGTCTATTAAACCAGGTTTCGATCAATATTTTTGAGGATAAAGCATGTTAGGTCCTGGTTAGGCCTGGGATTTTCCCTCATCAGACACATACTTTCGCATTCTCCACATACTTGTTGAACGGATCCTGGGTTTTTTCTGGTTTGGATCACGTAGTAATGTGGTACCACACTGAAACAGTCCATTAAACCTGGTTTCGATCAATATTTTAGAGGATAACACAAGTTATGTCTGGGATAGGTTCGGGATTTGCCCTCGTCAGGCTCATACTTTCGCATTCTCCACATACTTGCTGACCAGATCCTGGGTTTTTTCTGGTTTGGAACACGTAATAATGTGGTACCACACTGAAAAAGTCCATTAAACCTGGATTCGATGAATATTTTAGAGAATGACACATGTTAGATCTAGGTCAGGTCTGGGATTTGCTCTCATCAGTCTCGTACTTTCGCATATTTCTCATACTTGATGGCCAGATTCTGGGCTTTTTCTGGTTTGGATCCCGTAGTAATGTGGTACCACATTGAAACAGTCCATTAAACCTGGTTTCGATCAATATATTAGAGGATAACGCAAGTTATGTCTGGGATAGGTTCGGGATTTGCCCTCGTCAGGCTAATACTTTCGCATTCTCCACATACTTGTTGACCAGATCCTGGGTTTTTTCTGGTTTGGAACACGTAATAATGTGGTACCACTCTGAAGAAGTCCATTAAACCTGGATTCGATGAATATTTTAGAGAATGACTCATATTAGATCTAGGTCAGGTCTGGGATTTGCTCTCATCAGTCTCGTACTTTCGCATATTTCTCATACTTGATGGCCAGATTCTGGGTTTTTTCTTGTTTGGATCTCGTAGTAATGTGGTACCACACTGAAACAGTCCATTAAACCTGGTTTCGATCAATATTTTAGAGGATAACGCATGTTATGTCTAGTTTAGGCCGGGGATTTGCCGTCATCAGACACATATTTTCGCGTTCTACACATACCTGTTAAACAGATCCTGGGTATTTTTCTGGTTTGGATCAGGTAGTAATGTGGTACCACACCGAAACAGTCGATTAAACCTGGTTTCGGTCAATATCTTTGAGGATAACGCATGTTATGTCTGGGTTAGGTCTAGGATTTGCCCTCAGCAGGCTCATACTTTCGCATTTTTCACATACTTGTTGAACAGATCCTGGGTTTTTCTGGTTTGGATCACGTAGTAATGTGGTACCACACTGAAACAGTCCATTAAACCTGGTTTCCATCAATATTTTAGAGGACAACGCAAGTTAGGTCTGGGCTAGGACTGGGATTTGCCCTCATCATGGTCATATAGTCGCATTTTGCACATACTTGTTGAACAGATCCCTGGCTATTTCTGGTTTGGATCACGTAATAATGTGGTACCACTCTGAAACAGTCCATTAAACCAGGTTACGATCAATATTTTAGAGGATAAGGCAAGTTAGGTCTGGGTTAGGTCTGGGATTTGCCCTCAGCAGGCTCATACTTTCGCATATTTCTCATACTTGATGGCCAGATCCTGGGCTTTCTCTGGATTGCATCACGAAGTAATGTGGTACCACACTGGAACAGTCCATTAAACCTGGTTTCGATCAATATTTTAGAGGATAACGCAAGTTAGGCCTAGGTTAGGCCTGGGATTTTCCCTCAGACACATACTTTCGCATTCTTCACATACTTGTTGAACGGATCCTGGGTTCTTTCTGGTCTGGATCACGTAGTAATGCGGTACCACACCGAAAAAGTCCATTAAACCTGGTTTCGATGAATATTTTAGAGAATAATTCATGTTAGGTCTACGTCAGGTCTGGGATTTGCTGTCATCAGGCTCGTTCTTTCGCATATTTCTCATACTTGTTGAACAGATCCCTGGCTATTTCTGGTTTGGATCACGTAGTAATGTGGTACCACACTGAAACAGTCAATTAAACCTGGTTTCGATCAATATTTTAGAGGATAACGCATGTTATGTCTCGGTTGGGCGTGGGATTTGCCCTCCTCAGGGTCATATTTTCGCATTTTTCACATACTTGTTGAACAGATCCCTGGCTATTTCTGATTTGGATTACGTAGTAATGTGGTACTACACTGAAACAGTCAATTAAACCTGGTTTCGATCAATATTTTAGAGGATAACGCATGTTATGTCTAGGTTGGGCTTGGGATTTGCCCTCATCAGACACATATTTTCGCGTTCTACACATAACTGTTAAGCAGATCCTGGGTATTTTTCTGGTTTGGATCAGGTGGTAATGTGGTACCACACTGAAACAGTCTATTAAACCAGGGGTCGATCAATATTTTAGAGGATAACGCATGTTATATCTAGGTTGGGCCTGGGATTTGCCCTCACCAGACACATACTTTCGGATTCTCCACATACTTGTTAAACAGATCCTGGGCATTTTCTGGATTGGATCACGTAGTAATGTGGTGCCACACTGAAACAGTAAATTAATCCTGGTTTCGATCAATATTTTAGAGGATACGCAAGTTAGGTCTGGGATAGGTCTGGGATTTGCCCTCGTCAGGCTCATACTTTCGCATTCTCCAAATACATGTTGACGAGATCCTGGGTTTTTTCTGGTTTGGATCGCGTAGTAGTGTGGTACCACACTGAAACATTCAATTAAATCTGGTTTCGATCAATATTTTTGAGGATAACGCATGTTAGGTCTGGGTTAGGTCTAGGATTTGCCCTCAGCAGGCTCATACTTTCGCATTTTTCACATACTTGTTGAACAGATCCTGGGTTTTTCTGGTATGGATCACGTAGTAATGTGGTACCCCACTGAAACAGTCCATTAAACCTGGTTTCGATCAATATTTTAGAGGATAACGCAAGTTAGGTCTGGGATAGGTCCGGGATTTGCACTCATCAGGTTAATATTTTCGTTTTTTTCACATATTTGTTGAACAGATCCCTGGCTATTTCTGGTTTGGATCACGTAGTAATGTGGTACCACACTGAAACAGTCAATTAAATCTGGTTTCGATCAATATTTTTGAGGATAACGCATGTTAGGTCTGGGTTAGGTCTAGGATTTGCCCTCAGCAGGCTCATACTTTCGCATTCTTCACATACTTGTTGAACAGATCCTGGGTTTTTTCTGGTTTGGATCACGTAGTAATGTGGTACCACACTGAAACAGTCCATTAAACCTGGTTTCGATCAATATTTTAGAGGGTAACGCATGTTATGTCTCGGATAGGTCTGGGATTTGCCCTCGTCAGACACATACTTTCGCATTCTTCACATACTTGTTGAACAGATCCTGGGTTTTTTCTGGTTTGGATCACGTAGTAATGTGGTACCACACTGAAACAGTCCATTAAACCTGGTTTCGATCAATATTTTAGAGGATAACGCATGTTATGTCTGGGATAGGTCTGGGATTTGCCCTCGTCAGGCTCATACTTTCGCATTCTCCACATACTTGTTGACGAGATCCTGGGTTTTTTCTGGTTTGGATCACGTAGTAATGTGGTACCACACAGAAACAGTCCTTTAAACCTGGTTTCGATCAATATTTTAGAGGATATCGCAAATTAGGTCTAGGTTAGGCCTGGGATTTTCCCTCATCAGACACATACTTTCGCATTCTTCACATACTTGTTGAACAGATCCTGGGTTTTTTCTGGTTTGGATCACGTAGTAATGTGGTACCACACTGAAACAGTCCATTAAACCTGGTTTCGATCAATATTTTAGAGGGTAACGCATGTTATGTCTCGGATAGGTCTGGGATTTGCCCTCGTCAGACACATACTTTCGCATTCTTCACATACTTGTTGAACAGATCCTGGGTTTTTTCTGGTTTGGATCACGTAGTAATGTGGTACCACACTGATACAGTCCATTAAACCTGGTTTCGATCAATATTTTAGAGGATAACGCATGTTATGTCTGGGATAGGTCTGGGATTTGCCCTCGTCAGGCTCATACTTTCGCATTCTCCACATACTTGTTGACGAGATCCTGGGTTTTTTCTGGTTTGGATCGCGTAGTAATGTGGTACCACACTGAAACATTCAATTAAATCTGGTCTTGATAAATATTTTAGAGGATAACGCATGTTAGGTCTGGGTTAGGTCTAGGATTTGTCCTCAGCAGGCTCATACTTTCGCATACTTCTCATACTTGATGGCCAGATCCTGGGCTTTTACTGGTTTGGATCACGTAGTAATGTGGTACCACACTGAAACAGTCGATTAAACCTGGTTTCGATCAATATTTTAGACGATATCGCATGTTAGGTCTGGGATAGTTCTGGGATTTGCCATCATCAGGGTCATACTTTCGCATTTTTCGCATACTCGTTGGCCTGATCCTGGGCTTTCACTGGTCTGGATCGCGTAGCAATCTGGTACCACACTGAAACAGTCGATTAAACCTGGTTTCGATCAATATTTTAGATGATATCGCATGTTAGGTCTAGGTTGGGCTTGGGATTTGCCCTCATCAGTCACATATTTTCGCGTTCTACACATAACTGTTAAACAGATCCTGGGTATTTTTCTGGTTTGGATCAGGTGGTAATGTGCTACCACACTGAAACAGTCTATTAAACCAGGTTTCGATCAATATTTTTGAGGATAAAGCATGTTAGGTCCTGGTTAGGCCTGGGATTTTCCCTCATCAGACACATACTTTCGCATTCTCCACATACTTGTTGAACGGATCCTGGGTTTTTTCTGGTTTGGATCACGTAGTAATGTGGTACCACACTGAAACAGTCCATTAAACCTGGTTTCGATCAATATTTTAGAGGATAACACAAGTTATGTCTGGGATAGGTTCGGGATTTGCCCTCGTCAGGCTCATACTTTCGCATTCTCCACATACTAGCTGACCAGATCCTGGGTTTTTTCTGGTTTGGAACACGTAATAATGTGGTACCACACTGAAAAAGTCCATTAAACCTGGATTCGATGAATATTTTAGAGAATGACTCATGTTAGATCTAGGTCAGGTCTGGGATTTGCTCTCATCAGTCTCGTACTTTCGCATATTTCTCATACTTGATGGCCAGATTCTGGGCTTTTTCTGGTTTGGATCCCGTAGTAATGTGGTACCACACTGAAACAGTCCATTAAACCTGGTTTCGATCAATGTATTAGAGGATAACGCAAGTTATGTCTGGGATAGGTTCGGGATTTGCCCTCGTCAGGCTAATACTTTCGCATTCTCCACATACTTGTTGACCAGATCCTGGGTTTTTTCTGGTTTGGAACACGTAATAATGTGGTACCACACTGAAGAAGTCCATTAAACCTGGTTTCGGTCAATATCTTTGAGGATAACGCATGTTATGTCTGGGTTAGGTCTAGGATTTGCCCTCAGCAGGCTCATACTTTCGCATTTTTCACATACTTGTTGAACAGATCCTGGGTTTTTCTGGTTTGGATCACGTAGTAATGTGGTACCACACTGAAGCAGTCCATTAAACCTGGTTTCCATCAATATTTTAGAGGACAACGCAAGTTAGGTCTGGGATAGGACTGGGATTTGCCCTCATCATGGTCATATAGTCGCATTTTGCACATACTTGTTGAACAGATCCCTGGCTATTTCTGGTTTGGATCACGTAATAATGTGGTACCACTCTGAAACAGTCCATTAAACCTGGTTACGATCAATATTTTAGAGGATAAGGCAAGTTAGGTCTGGGTTAGGTCTGGGATTTGCCCTCAGCAGGCTCATACTTTCGCATATTTCTCATACTTGATGGCCAGATCCTGGGCTTTCTCTGGATTGCATCACGAAGTAATGTGGTACCACACTGGAACAGTCCATTAAACCTGGTTTCGATCAATATTTTAGAGGATAACGCAAGTTAGGCCTAGGTTAGGCCTGGGATTTTCCCTCAGACACATACTTTCGCATTCTTCACATACTTGTTGAACGGATCCTGGGTTCTTTCTGGTTTGGATCACGTAGTAATGCGGTACCACACCGAAAAAGTCCATTAAACCTGGTTTCGATGAATATTTTAGAGAATAATTCATGTTAGGTCTACGTCAGGTCTGGGATTTGCTGTCATCAGGCTCGTTCTTTCGCATATTTCTCATACTTGTTGAACAGATCCCTGGCTATTTCTGGTTTGGATCACGTAGTAATGTGGTACCACACTGAAACAGTCAATTAAACCTGGTTTCGATCAATATTTTAGAGGATAACGCATGTTATGTCTCGGTTGGGCGTGGGATTTGCCCTCCTCAGGGTCATATTTTCGCATTTTTCACATACTTGTTGAACAGATCCCTGGCTATTTCTGATTTGGATTACGTAGTAATGTGGTACTACACTGAAACAGTCAATTAAACCTGGTTTCGATCAATATTTTAGAGGATAACGCATGTTATGTCTAGGTTGGGCTTGGGATTTGCCCTCATCAGACACATATTTTCGCGTTCTACACATAACTGTTAAGCAGATCCTGGGTATTTTTCTGGTTTGGATCAGGTGGTAATGTGGTACCACACTGAAACAGTCTATTAAACCAGGGGTCGATCAATATTTTAGAGGATAACGCATGTTATATCTAGGTTGGGCCTGGGATTTGCCCTCACCAGACACATACTTTCGGATTCTCCACATACTTGTTAAACAGATCCTGGGCATTTTCTGGATTGGATCACGTAGTAATGTGGTGCCACACTGAAACAGTAAATTAATCCTGGTTTCGATCAATATTTTAGAGGATACGCAAGTTAGGTCTGGGATAGGTCTGGGATTTGCCCTCGTCAGGCTCATACTTTCGCATTCTCCAAATACATGTTGACGAGATCCTGGGTTTTTTCTGGTTTGGATCGCGTAGTAGTGTGGTACCACACTGAAACATTCAATTAAATCTGGTTTCGATCAATATTTTTGAGGATAACGCATGTTAGGTCTGGGTTAGGTCTAGGATTTGCCCTCAGCAGGCTCATACTTTCGCATTTTTCACATACTTGTTGAACAGATCCTGGGTTTTTCTGGTATGGATCACGTAGTAATGTGGTACCCCACTGAAACAGTCCATTAAACCTGGTTTCGATCAATATTTTAGAGGATAACGCAAGTTAGGTCTGGGATAGGTCCGGGATTTGCACTCATCAGGTTAATATTTTCGTTTTTTTCACATATTTGTTGAACAGATCCCTGGCTATTTCTGGTTTGGATCACGTAGTAATGTGGTACCACACTGAAACAGTCAATTAAATCTGGTTTCGATCAATATTTTTGAGGATAACGCATGTTAGGTCTGGGTTAGGTCTAGGATTTGCCCTCAGCAGGCTCATACTTTCGCATTCTTCACATACTTGTTGAACAGATCCTGGGTTTTTTCTGGTTTGGATCACGTAGTAATGTGGTACCACACTGAAACAGTCCATTAAACCTGGTTTCGATCAATATTTTAGAGGGTAACGCATGTTATGTCTCGGATAGGTCTGGGATTTGCCCTCGTCAGACACATACTTTCGCATTCTTCACATACTTGTTGAACAGATCCTGGGTTTTTTCTGGTTTGGATCACGTAGTAATGTGGTACCACACTGAAACAGTCCATTAAACCTGGTTTCGATCAATATTTTAGAGGATAACGCATGTTATGTCTGGGATAGGTCTGGGATTTGCCCTCGTCAGGCTCATACTTTCGCATTCTCCACATACTTGTTGACGAGATCCAGGGTTTTTTCTGGTTTGGATCACGTAGTAATGTGGTACCACACAGAAACAGTCCTTTAAACCTGGTTTCGATCAATATTTTAGAGGATATCGCAAATTAGGTCTAGGTTAGGCCTGGGATTTTCCCTCATCAGACACATACTTTCGCATTCTTCATATACTTGTTGAACAGATCCTGGGTTTTTTCTGGTTTGGATCACGTAGTAATGTGGTACCACACTGAAACAGTCCATTAAACCTGGTTTCGATCAATATTTTAGAGGGTAACGCATGTTATGTCTCGGATAGGTCTGGGATTTGCCCTCGTCAGACACATACTTTCGCATTCTTCACATACTTGTTGAACAGATCCTGGGTTTTTTCTGGTTTGGATCACGTAGTAATGTGGTACCACACTGATACAGTCCATTAAACCTGGTTTCGATCAATATTTTAGAGGATAACGCATGTTATGTCTGGGATAGGTCTGGGATTTGCCCTCGTCAGGCTCATACTTTCGCATTCTCCACATACTTGTTGACGAGATCCTGGGTTTTTTCTGGTTTGGATCGCGTAGTAATGTGGTACCACACTGAAACATTCAATTAAATCTGGTCTTGATAAATATTTTAGAGGATAACGCATGTTAGGTCTGGGTTAGGTCTAGGATTTGTCCTCAGCAGGCTCATACTTTCGCATACTTCTCATACTTGTTGGCCAGATCCTGGGCTTTTACTGGTTTGGATCACGTAGTAATGTGGTACCACACTGAAACAGTCGATTAAACCTGGTTTCGATCAATATTTTAGACGATATCGCATGTTAGGTCTGGGATAGTTCTGGGATTTGCCATCATCAGGGTCATACTTTCGCATTTTTCGCATACTCGTTGGCCTGATCCTGGGCTTTCACTGGTCTGGATCACGTAGCAATCTGGTACCACACTGAAACAGTCGATTAAACCTGGTTTCGATCAATATTTTAGATGATATCGCATGTTAGGTCTAGGTTGGGCTTGGGATTTGCCCTCATCAGTCACATATTTTCGCGTTCTACACATAACTGTTAAACAGATCCTGGGTATTTTTCTGGTTTGGATCAGGTGGTAATGTGGTACCACACTGAAACAGTCTATTAAACCAGGTTTCGATCAATATTTTTGAGGATAAAGCATGTTAGGTCCTGGTTAGGCCTGGGATTTTCCCTCATCAGACACATACTTTCGCATTCTCCACATACTTGTTGAACGGATCCTGGGTTTTTTCTGGTTTGGATCACGTAGTAATGTGGTACCACACTGAAACAGTCCATTAAACCTGGTTTCGATCAATATTTTAGAGGATAACACAAGTTATGTCTGGGATAGGTTCGGGATTTGCCCTCGTCAGGCTCATACTTTCGCATTCTCCACATACTTGCTGACCAGATCCTGGGTTTTTTCTGGTTTGGAACACGTAATAATGTGGTACCACACTGAAAAAGTCCATTAAACCTGGATTCGATGAATATTTTAGAGAATGACTCATGTTAGATCTAGGTCAGGTCTGGGATTTGCTCTCATCAGTCTCGTACTTTCGCATATTTCTCATACTTGATGGCCAGATTCTGGGCTTTTTCTGGTTTGGATCCCGTAGTAATGTGGTACCACACTGAAACAGTCCATTAAACCTGGTTTCGATCAATATATTAGAGGATAACGCAAGTTATGTCTGGGATAGGTCCGGGATTTGCCCTCGTCAGGCTAATACTTTCGCATTCTCCACATACTTGTTGACCAGATCCTGGGTTTTTTCTGGTTTGGAACACGTAATAATGTGGTACCACACTGAAGAAGTCCATTAAACCTGGATTCGATGAATATTTTAGAGAATGACTCATATTAGATCTAGGTCAGGTCTGGGATTTGCTCTCATCAGTCTCGTACTTTCGCATATTTCTCATACTTGATGGCCAGATTCTGGGTTTTTTCTTGTTTGGATCTCGTAGTAATGTGGTACCACACTGAAACAGTCCATTAAACCTGGTTTCGATCAATATTTTAGAGGATAACGCATGTTATGTCTAGTTTAGGCCGGGGATTTGCCGTCATCAGACACATATTTTCGCGTTCTACACATACCTGTTAAACAGATCCTGGGTATTTTTCTGGTTTGGATCAGGTAGTAATGTGGTACCACACCGAAACAGTCGATTAAACCTGGTTTCGGTCAATATCTTTGAGGATAACGCATGTTATGTCTGGGTTAGCTCTAGGATTTGCCCTCAGCAGGCTCATACTTTCGCATTTTTCACATACTTGTTGAACAGATCCTGGGTTTTTCTGGTTTGGATCACGTAGTAATGTGGTACCACACTGAAACAGTCCATTAAACCTGGTTTCCATCAATATTTTAGAGGACAACGCAAGTTAGGTCTGGGATAGGACTGGGATTTGCCCTCATCATGGTCATATAGTCGCATTTTGCACATACTTGTTGAACAGATCCCTGGCTATTTCTGGTTTGGATCACGTAATAATGTGGTACCACTCTGAAACAGTCCATTAAACCTGGTTACGATCAATATTTTAGAGGATAAGGCATGTTAGGTCTGGGTTAGGTCTGGGATTTGCCCTCAGCAGGCTCATACTTTCGCATATTTCTCATACTTGATGGCCAGATCCTGGGCTTTCTCTGGATTGCATCACGAAGTAATGTGGTACCACACTGGAACAGTCCATTAAACCTGGTTTCGATCAATATTTTAGAGGATAACGTAAGTTAGGCCTAGGTTAGGCCTGGGATTTTCCCTCAGACACATACTTTCGCATTCTTCACATACTTGTTGAACGGATCCTGGGTTCTTTCTGGTTTGGATCACGTAGTAATGCGGTACCACACCGAAAAAGTCCATTAAACCTGGTTTCGATGAATATTTTAGAGAATAATTCATGTTAGGTCTACGTCAGGTCTCGTATTTGCTGTCATCAGGCTCGTTCTTTCGCATATTTCTCATACTTGTTGAACAGATCCCTGGCTATTTCTGGTTTGGATCACGTAGTAATGTGGTACCACACTGAAACAGTCAATTAAACCTGGTTTCGATCAATATTTTAGAGGATAACGCATGTTATGTCTCGGTTGGGCGTGGGATTTGCCCTCCTCAGGGTCATATTTTCGCATTTTTCACATACTTGTTGAACAGATCCCTGGCTATTTCTGATTTGGATTACGTAGTAATGTGGTACTACACTGAAACAGTCAATTAAACCTGGTTTCGATCAATATTTTAGAGGATAACGCATGTTATGTCTAGGTTGGGCTTGGGATTTGCCCTCATCAGACACATATTTTCGCGTTCTACACATAACTGTTAAGCAGATCCTGGGTATTTTTCTGGTTTGGATCAGGTGGTAATGTGGTACCACACTGAAACAGTCTATTAAACCAGGGGTCGATCAATATTTTAGAGGATAACGCATGTTATATCTAGGTTGGGCCTGGGATTTGCCCTCACCAGACACATACTTTCGGATTCTCCACATACTTGTTAAACAGATCCTGGGCATTTTCTGGATTGGATCACGTAGTAATGTGGTGCCACACTGAAACAGTAAATTAATCCTGGTTTCGATCAATATTTTAGAGGATACGCAAGTTAGGTCTGGGATAGGTCTGGGATTTGCCCTCGTCAGGCTCATACTTTCGCATTCTCCAAATACATGTTGACGAGATCCTGGGTTTTTTCTGGCTTGGATCGCGTAGTAGTGTGGTACCACACTGAAACATTCAATTAAATCTGGTTTCGATCAATATTTTTGAGGATAACGCATGTTAGGTCTGGGTTAGGTCTAGGATTTGCCCTCAGCAGGCTCATACTTTCGCATTTTTCACATACTTGTTGAACAGATCCTGGGTTTTTCTGGTATGGATCACGTAGTAATGTGGTACCCCACTGAAACAGTCCATTAAACCTGGTTTCGATCAATATTTTAGAGGATAACGCAAGTTAGGTCTGGGATAGGTCCGGGATTTGCACTCATCAGGTTAATATTTTCGTTTTTTTCACATATTTGTTGAACAGATCCCTGGCTATTTCTGGTTTGGATCACGTAGTAATGTGGTACCACACTGAAACAGTCAATTAAATCTGGTTTCGATCAATATTTTTGAGGATAACGCATGTTAGGTCTGGGTTAGGTCTAGGATTTGCCCTCAGCAGGCTCATACTTTCGCATTCTTCACATACTTGTTGAACAGATCCTGGGTTTTTTCTGGTTTGGATCACGTAGTAATGTGGTACCACACTGAAACAGTCCATTAAACCTGGTTTCGATCAATATTTTAGAGGGTAACGCATGTTATGTCTCGGATAGGTCTGGGATTTGCCCTCGTCAGACACATACTTTCGCATTCTTCACATACTTGTTGAACAGATCCTGGGTTTTTTCTGGTTTGGATCACGTAGTAATGTGGTACCACACTGAAACAGTCCATTAAACCTGGTTTCGATCAATATTTTAGAGGATAACGCATGTTATGTCTGGGATAGGTCTGGGATTTGCCCTCGTCAGGCTCATACTTTCGCATTCTCCACATACTTGTTGACGAGATCCTGGGTTTTTTCTGGTTTGGATCACGTAGTAATGTGGTACCACACAGAAACAGTCCTTTAAACCTGGTTTCGATCAATATTTTAGAGGATATCGCAAATTAGGTCTAGGTTAGGCCTGGGATTTTCCCTCATCAGACACATACTTTCGCATTCTTCACATACTTGTTGAACAGATCCTGGGTTTTTTCTGGTTTGGATCACGTAGTAATGTGGTACCACACTGAAACAGTCCATTAAACCTGGTTTCGATCAATATTTTAGAGGGTAACGCATGTTATGTCTCGGATAGGTCTGGGATTTGCCCTCGTCAGACACATACTTTCGCATTCTTCACATACTTGTTGAACAGATCCTGGGTTTTTTCTGGTTTGGATCACGTAGTAGTGTGGTACCACACTGATACAGTCCATTAAACCTGGTTTCGATCAATATTTTAGAGGATAACGCATGTTATGTCTGGGATAGGTCTGGGATTTGCCCTCGTCAGGCTCATACTTTCGCATTCTCCACATACTTGTTGACGAGATCCTGGGTTTTTTCTGGTTTGGATCGCGTAGTAATGTGGTACCACACTGAAACATTCAATTAAATCTGGTCTTGATAAATATTTTAGAGGATAACGCATGTTAGGTCTGGGTTAGGTCTAGGATTTGTCCTCAGCAGGCTCATACTTTCGCATACTTCTCATACTTGTTGGCCAGATCCTGGGCTTTTACTGGTTTGGATCACGTAGTAATGTGGTACCACACTGAAACAGTCGATTAAACCTGGTTTCGATCAATATTTTAGACGATATCGCATGTTAGGTCTGGGATAGTTCTGGGATTTGCCATCATCAGGGTCATACTTTCGCATTTTTCGCATACTCGTTGGCCTGATCCTGGGCTTTCATTGGTCTGGATCACGTAGCAATCTGGTACCACACTGAAACAGTCGATTAAACCTGGTTTCGATCAATATTTTAGATGATATCGCATGTTAGGTCTAGGTTGGGCTTGGGATTTGCCCTCATCAGTCACATATTTTCGCGTTCTACACATAACTGTTAAACAGATCCTGGGTATTTTTCTGGTTTGGATCAGGTGGTAATGTGGTACCACACTGAAACAGTCTATTAAACCAGGTTTCGATCAATATTTTTGAGGATAAAGCATGTTAGGTCCTGGTTAGGCCTGGGATTTTCCCTCATCAGACACATACTTTCGCATTCTCCACATACTTGTTGAACGGATCCTGGGTTTTTTCTGGTTTGGATCACGTAGTAATGTGGTACCACACTGAAACAGTCCATTAAACCTGGTTTCGATCAATATTTTAGAGGATAACACAAGTTATGTCTGGGATAGGTTCGGGATTTGCCCTCGTCAGGCTCATACTTTCGCATTCTCCACATACTTGCTGACCAGATCCTGGGTTTTTTCTGGTTTGGAACACGTAATAATGTGGTACCACACTGAAAAAGTCCATTAAACCTGGATTCGATGAATATTTTAGAGAATGACTCATGTTAGATCTAGGTCAGGTCTGGGATTTGCTCTCATCAGTCTCGTACTTTCGCATATTTCTCATACTTGATGGCCAGATTCTGGGCTTTTTCTGGTTTGGATCCCGTAGTAATGTGGTACCACACTGAAACAGTCCATTAAACCTGGTTTCGATCAATATATTAGAGGATAACGCAAGTTATGTCTGGGATAGGTTCGGGATTTGCCCTCGTCAGGCTAATACTTTCGCATTCTCCATATACTTGTTGACCAGATCCTGGGTTTTTTCTGGTTTGGAACACGTAATAATGTGGTACCACACTGAAGAAGTCCATTAAACCTGGATTCGATGAATATTTTAGAGAATGACTCATATTAGATCTAGGTCAGGTCTGGGATTTGCTCTCATCAGTCTCGTACTTTCGCATATTTCTCATACTTGATGGCCAGATTCTGGGTTTTTTCTTGTTTGGATCTCGTAGTAATGTGGTACCACACTGAAACAGTCCATTAAACCTGGTTTCGATCAATATTTTAGAGGATAACGCATGTTATGTCTAGTTTAGGCCGGGGATTTGCCGTCATCAGACACATATTTTCGCGTTCTACACATACCTGTTAAACAGATCCTGGGTATTTTTCTGGTTTGGATCAGGTAGTAATGTGGTACCACACCGAAACAGTCGATTAAACCTGGTTTCGGTCAATATCTTTGAGGATAACGCATGTTATGTCTGGGTTAGCTCTAGGATTTGCCCTCAGCAGGCTCATACTTTCGCATTTTTCACATACTTGTTGAACAGATCCTGGGTTTTTCTGGTTTGGATCACGTAGTAATGTGGTACCACACTGAAACAGTCCATTAAACCTGGTTTCCATCAATATTTTAGAGGACAACGCAAGTTAGGTCTGGGATAGGACTGGGATTTGCCCTCATCATGGTCATATAGTCGCATTTTGCACATACTTGTTGAACAGATCCCTGGCTATTTCTGGTTTGGATCACGTAATAATGTGGTACCACTCTGAAACAGTCCATTAAACCTGGTTACGATCAATATTTTAGAGGATAAGGCATGTTAGGTCTGGGTTAGGTCTGGGATTTGCCCTCAGCAGGCTCATACTTTCGCATATTTCTCATACTTGATGGCCAGATCCTGGGCTTTCTCTGGATTGCATCACGAAGTAATGTGGTACCACACTGGAACAGTCCATTAAACCTGGTTTCGATCAATATTTTAGAGGATAACGTAAGTTAGGCCTAGGTTAGGCCTGGGATTTTCCCTCAGACACATACTTTCGCATTCTTCACATACTTGTTGAACGGATCCTGGGTTCTTTCTGGTTTGGATCACGTAGTAATGCGGTACCACACCGAAAAAGTCCATTAAACCTGGTTTCGATGAATATTTTAGAGAATAATTCATGTTAGGTCTACGTCAGGTCTCGTATTTGCTGTCATCAGGCTCGTTCTTTCGCATATTTCTCATACTTGTTGAACAGATCCCTGGCTATTTCTGGTTTGGATCACGTAGTAATGTGGTACGACACTGAAACAGTCAATTAAACCTGGTTTCGATCAATATTTTAGAGGATAACGCATGTTATGTCTCGGTTGGGCGTGGGATTAGCCCTCCTCAGGGTCATATTTTCGCATTTTTCACATACTTGTTGAACAGATCCCTGGCTATTTCTGATTTGGATTACGTAGTAATGTGGTACTACACTGAAACAGTCAATTAAACCTGGTTTCGATCAATATTTTAGAGGATAACGCATGTTATGTCTAGGTTGGGCTTGGGATTTGCCCTCATCAGACACATATTTTCGCGTTCTACACATAACTGTTAAGCAGATCCTGGGTATTTTTCTGGTTTGGATCAGGTGGTAATGTGGTACCACACTGAAACAGTCTATTAAACCAGGGGTCGATCAATATTTTAGAGGATAACGCATGTTATATCTAGGTTGGGCCTGGGATTTGCCCTCACCAGACACATACTTTCGGATTCTCCACATACTTGTTAAACAGATCCTGGGCATTTTCTGGATTGGATCACGTAGTAATGTGGTGCCACACTGAAACAGTAAATTAATCCTGGTTTCGATCAATATTTTAGAGGATACGCAAGTTAGGTCTGGGATAGGTCTGGGATTTGCCCTCGTCAGGCTCATACTTTCGCATTCTCCAAATACATGTTGACGAGATCCTGGGTTTTTTCTGGTTTGGATCGCGTAGTAGTGTGGTACCACACTGAAACATACAATTAAATCTGGTTTCGATCAATATTTTAGAGGGTAACGCATGTTATGTCTCGGATAGGTCTGGGATTTGCCCTCGTCAGACACATACTTTCGCATTCTTCACATACTTGTTGAACAGATCCTGGGTTTTTTCTGGTTTGGATCACGTAGTAATGTGGTACCACACTGAAACAGTCCATTAAACCTGGTTTCGATCAATATTTTAGAGGATAACGCATGTTATGTCTGGGATAGGTCTGGGATTTGCCCTCGTCAGGCTCATACTTTCGCATTCTCCACATACTTGTTGACGAGATCCTGGGTTTTTTCTGGTTTGGATCACGTAGTAATGTGGTACCACACAGAAACAGTCCTTTAAACCTGGTTTCGATCAATATTTTAGAGGATATCGCAAATTAGGTCTAGGTTAGGCCTGGGATTTTCCCTCATGAGACACATACTTTCGCATTCTTCACATACTTGTTGAACAGATCCTGGGTTTTTTCTGGTTTGGATCACGTAGTAATGTGGTACCACACTGAAACAGTCCATTAAACCTGGTTTCGATCAATATTTTAGAGGGTAACGCATGTTATGTCTCGGATAGGTCTGGGATTTGCCCTCGTCAGACACATACTTTCGCATTCTTCACATACTTGTTGAACAGATCCTGGGTTTTTTCTGGTTTGGATCACGTAGTAATGTGGTACCACACTGATACAGTCCATTAAACCTGGTTTCGATCAATATTTTAGAGGATAACGCATGTTATGTCTGGGATAGGTCTGGGATTTGCCCTCGTCAGGCTCATACTTTCGCATTCTCCACATACTTGTTGACGAGATCCTGGGTTTTTTCTGGTTTGGATCGCGTAGTAATGTGGTACCACACTGAAACATTCAATTAAATCTGGTCTTGATAAATATTTTAGAGGATAACGCATGTTAGGTCTGGGTTAGGTCTAGGATTTGTCCTCAGCAGGCTCATACTTTCGCATACTTCTCATACTTGATGGCCAGATCCTGGGCTTTTACTGGTTTGGATCACGTAGTAATGTGGTACCACACTGAAACAGTCGATTAAACCTGGTTTCGATCAATATTTTAGACGATATCGCATGTTAGGTCTGGGATAGTTCTGGGATTTGCCATCATCAGGGTCATACTTTCGCATTTTTCGCATACTCGTTGGCCTGATCCTGGGCTTTCACTGGTCTGGATCACGTAGCAATCTGGTACCACACTGAAACAGTCGATTAAACCTGGTTTCGATCAATATTTTAGATGATATCGCATGTTAGGTCTGGGATAGGATTGGGATTTGCCCTCATCAGGGTCATACTTTCGCATATTCCTCATACTTCTTGGGCAGATCCTTGGATTTTTCTGGATTGGATCACGTAGTATTGTGGTACCACAGAGAAACAGTTAATTGAACCTGGATACGACCAATATTTTAGAGGATACACCATGTTAGGTCTAAGTTAGGCCTGGGATTTGCCCTCATGAGTCTCATATTTTCGCATATTTCTCATACTTGTTGAACAGAACCCTGGGCTTTCACTGGTCTGGATCACGCAGCAGTCTGGTACCACACTGAAACAGTCGATTAAACATGGTTTCGATCAATATTTTAGATGATATCGCATGTTAGGTCTGGGATAGGTCTGGGATTTGCCCTCATCAGGGTCATGCTTTCGCATATTTCTCCTACTTGTTGGGCAGATCCTTGGATTTTTCTGGATTGGATCACGTAGTAATGTGGTACCACAGAGAAACAGTTAATTAAACCTGGATACGACCAATGTTTTAGAGGATACACCATGTTAGGTCTAGGTCAGGCCTGGGATTTGCCCTCATCTGGCTCATACTTTCGCATATTTCTCATACTTGTTAGCCAGATCCTGGGCTTTTTCTGGTTTGGATCACGTAGTAATGTGGTACCACTCTGAAACAGTCGATTAAACCTGGTTTGGATCAACATTTTAGACGATATCGCATGTTAGGTCTAGGTTAGGCCTGGGATTTGCCCTCATCAGGCTCAAACTTTCGCATATTTCTCATACCTGTTGAACAGATCCTGGGATTTTTCTGGTTTGGATCACGTAGTAATGTGGTACCACTCTGAAACAGTCGATTAAACCTGGTTTCGATCAATATTTTAGACGATAACGCATGTTAGGTCTGGGTTAGGTCTAGTATTTGCCCTCATCAGACTCATACTTTCGTATATTTCTCATACTTGTTGTCCAGATCCTTGGATTTTTCTGGATTGGATCACGTAGTAATGTGGTACCACACTGAAATAGTCGATTAATCCCGGTCTCGATCAATATTTTACAGGATAACGCAATTTAGGTCCGGGATAGGTGTGGGATCTGCCCTCATCAGGCTCATACCTTCGCATTTCTCACATACTTGTTGGCCAGATCCAGGGCTTTCACTGGTCTGGATCACGTAGTAATGTGGTACCATACTGAAACAGACGATTAAACCTGGTTTCGATCAATAACTTTGAGGATAACGCATGTTATGTCTGGGTTAGGTCTAGGATTTGCCCTCATCATGGTCATATTTTCGCATTTTTCACATACTTGTTGAACAGATCCCTGGCTATTTCTGGGGTGGATCACGTAATAATGTGGAACCACTCTGAAACAGTCCATTAAACCTTGTTGCGATCAATATTTTAGAGGATAAGGCATGTTAGGTCTGGGTTAGGCCTGGGATTTGTCCTCAGCAGGCTCATACTTTCGCATACTTCTCATACTTGATGGCCAGATCCTGGGCTTTTTCTGGATTGGATCACGTAGTAATGTGGTACCACACAGAAACAGTCCTTTAAACCTGGTTTCGATCAATATTTTGGAGGATATCGCAAATTAGGTCTAGGTTAGGCCTGGGATTTTCCCTCATCAGACACATACTTTCGCATTCTTCACATACTTGTTGAACGGATCCTGTTTGTAGTACTGTGGTACCACACCGAAAAAGTCCATTAAACCTGGTTTCGATGAATATTTTAGAGAATAATTCATGTTAGGTCTAGGTTAGGTCTGGGATTTGCTCTTATCAGGCTCGTACTTTCGCATATTTCTCATACTTGTTGAACAGATCCCTGGCTATTTCTGAGTTGGATTACGTAGTAATGTAGTACTACACTGAAACAGTCAATTAAACCTGGTTTCGATCAATATTTTTGAGGATAAAGCATGTTAGGTCCTGGTTAGGCCTGGGATTTTCCCTCATCAGACACATACTTTCGCATTCTCCACATACTTGTTGAACGGATCCTGGGTTTTTTCTGGTTTGGATCACGTAGTAATGTGGTACCACACTGAAACAGTCCATTAAACCTGGTTTCGATCAATATTTTAGAGGATAACACAAGTTATGTCTGGGATAGGTTCGGGATTTGCCCTCGTCAGGCTCATACTTTCGCATTCTCCACATACTTGCTGACCAGATCCTGGGTTTTTTCTGGTTTGGAACACGTAATAATGTGGTACCACACTGATACAGTCCATTAAACCTGGTTTCGATCAATATTTTAGAGGATAACGCATGTTATGTCTGGGATAGGTCTGGGATTTGCTCTTATCAGGCTCGTACTTTCGCATATTTCTCATACTTGTTGAACAGATCCCTGGCTATTTCTGAGTTGGATTACGTAGTAATGTAGTACTACACTGAAACAGTCGATTAAACCTGGTTTCGATCAATATTTTAGACGATATCGCATGTTAGGTCTGGGATAGTTCTGGGATTTGCCATCATCAGGGTCATACTTTCGCATTTTTCGCATACTCGTTGGCCTGATCCTGGGCTTTCACTGGTCTGGATCACGTAGCAATCTGGTACCACACTGAAACAGTCGATTAAACCTGGTTTCGATCAATATTTTAGATGATATCGCATGTTAGGTCTAGGTTGGGCTTGGGATTTGCCCTCATCAGTCACATATTTTCGCGTTCTACACATAACTGTTAAACAGATCCTGGGTATTTTTCTGGTTTGGATCAGGTGGTAATGTGGTACCACACTGAAACAGTCTATTAAACCAGGTTTCGATCAATATTTTTGAGGATAAAGCATGTTAGGTCCTGGTTAGGCCTGGGATTTTCCCTCATCAGACACATACTTTCGCATTCTCCACATACTTGTTGAACGGATCCTGGGTTTTTTCTGGTTTGGATCACGTAGTAATGTGGTACCACACTGAAACAGTCCATTAAACCTGGTTTCGATCAATATTTTAGAGGATAACACAAGTTATGTCTGGGATAGGTTCGGGATTTGCCCTCGTCAGGCTCATACTTTCGCATTCTCCACATACTTGCTGACCAGATCCTGGGTTTTTTCTGGTTTGGAACACGTAATAATGTGGTACCACACTGAAAAAGTCCATTAAACCTGGATTCGATGAATATTTTAGAGAATGACTCATGTTAGATCTAGGTCAGGTCTGGGATTTGCTCTCATCAGTCTCGTACTTTCGCATATTTCTCATACTTGATGGCCAGATTCTGGGCTTTTTCTGGTTTGGATCCCGTAGTAATGTGGTACCACACTGAAACAGTCCATTAAACCTGGTTTCGATCAATATATTAGAGGATAACGCAAGTTATGTCTGGGATAGGTTCGGGATTTGCCCTCGTCAGGCTAATACTTTCGCATTCTCCACATAATTGTTGACCAGATCCTGGGTTTTTTCTGGTTTGGAACACGTAATAATGTGGTACCACACTGAAGAAGTCCATTAAACCTGGATTCGATGAATATTTTAGAGAATGACTCATATTAGATCTAGGTCAGGTCTGGGATTTGCTCTCATCAGTCTCGTACTTTCGCATATTTCTCATACTTGATGGCCAGATTCTGGGTTTTTTCTTGTTTGGATCACGTAGTAATGTGGTACCACACTGAAACAGTCCATTAAACCTGGTTTCGATCAATATTTTAGAGGATAACGCATGTTATGTCTAGTTTAGGCCGGGGATTTGCCGTCATCAGACACATATTTTCGCGTTCTACACATACCTGTTAAACAGATCCTGGGTATTTTTCTGGTTTGGATCAGGTAGTAATGTGGTACCACACCGAAACAGTCGATTAAACCTGGTTACGATCAATATTTTAGAGGATAAGGCATGTTAGGTCTGGGTTAGGTCTGGGATTTGCCCTCAGCAGGCTCATACTTTCGCATATTTCTCATACTTGATGGCCAGATCCTGGGCTTTCTCTGGATTGCATCACGAAGTAATGTGGTACCACACTGGAACAGTCCATTAAACCTGGTTTCGATCAATATTTTAGAGGATAACGCAGGTTAGGCCTAGGTTAGGCCTGGGATTTTCCCTCAGACACATACTTTCGCATTCTTCACATACTTGTTGAACGGATCCTGGGTTCTTTCTGGTTTGGATCACGTAGTAATGCGGTACCACACCGAAAAAGTCCATTAAACCTGGTTTCGATGAATATTTTAGAGAATAATTCATGTTAGGTCTACGTCAGGTCTGGGATTTGCTGTCATCAGGCTCGTTCTTTCGCATATTTCTCATACTTGTTGAACAGATCCCTGGCTATTTCTGGTTTGGATCACGTAGTAATGTGGTACCACACTGAAACAGTCAATTAAACCTGGTTTCGATCAATATTTTAGAGGATAACGCATGTTATGTCTCGGTTGGGCGTGGGATTTGCCCTCCTCAGGGTCATATTTTCGCATTTTTCACATACTTGTTGAACAGATCCCTGGCTATTTCTGATTTGGATTACGTAGTAATGTGGTACTACACTGAAACAGTCAATTAAACCTGGTTTCGATCAATATTTTAGAGGATAACGCATGTTATGTCTAGGTTGGGCTTGGGATTTGCCCTCATCAGACACATATTTTCGCGTTCTACACATAACTGTTAAGCAGATCCTGGGTATTTTTCTGGTTTGGATCAGGTGGTAATGTGGTCCCACACTGAAACAGTCCATTAAACCTGGTTTCGATCAATATTTTAGAGGGTAACGCATGTTATGTCTCGGATAGGTCTGGGATTTGCCCTCGTCAGACACATACTTTCGCATTCTTCACATACTTGTTGAACAGATCCTGGGTTTTTTCTGGTTTGGATCACGTAGTAATGTGGTACCACACTGATACAGTCCATTAAACCTGGTTTCGATCAATATTTTAGAGGATAACGCATGTTATGTCTGGGATAGGTCTGGGATTTGCCCTCGTCAGGCTCATACTTTCGCATTCTCCACATACTTGTTGACGAGATCCTGGGTTTTTTCTGGTTTGGATCGCGTAGTAATGTGGTACCACACTGAAACATTCAATTAAATCTGGTCTTGATAAATATTTTAGAGGATAACGCATGTTAGGTCTGGGTTAGGTCTAGGATTTGTCCTCAGCAGGCTCATACTTTCGCATACTTCTCATACTTGATGGCCAGATCCTGGGCTTTTACTGGTTTGGATCACGTAGTAATGTGGTACCACACTGAAACAGTCGATTAAACCTGGTTTCGATCAATATTTTAGACGATATCGCATGTTAGGTCTGGGATAGTTCTGGGATTTGCCATCATCAGGGTCATACTTTCGCATTTTTCGCATACTCGTTGGCCTGATCCTGGGCTTTCACTGGTCTGGATCACGTAGCAATCAGGTACCACACTGAAACAGTCGATTAAACCTGGTTTCGATCAATATTTTAGATGATATCGCATGTTAGGTCTGGGATAGGATTGGGATTTGCCCTCATCAGGGTCATACTTTCGCATATTCCTCATACTTCTTGGGCAGATCCTTGGATTTTTCTGGATTGGATCACGTAGTAATGTGGTACCACAGAGAAACAGTTAATTGAACCTGGATACGACCAATATTTTAGAGGATACACCATGTTAGGTCTAGGTTAGGCCTGGGATTTGCCCTCATGAGTCTCATATTTTCGCATATTTCTCATACTTGTTGAACAGAACCCTGGGCTTTCACTGGTCTGGATCACGCAGCAGTCTGGTACCACACTGAAACAGTCGATTAAACATGGTTTCGATCAATATTTTAGATGATATCGCATGTTAGGTCTGGGATAGGTCTGGGATTTGCCCTCATCAGGGTCATGCTTTCGCATATTTCTCCTACTTGTTGGGCAGATCCTTGGATTTTTCTGGATTGGATCACGTAGTAATGTGGTACCACAGAGAAACAGTTAATTAAACCTGGATACGACCAATGTTTTAGAGGATACACCATGTTAGGTCTAGGTTAGGCCTGGGATTTGCCCTCATCTGGCTCATACTTTCGCATATTTCTCATACTTGTTAGCCAGATCCTGGGCTTTTTCTGGTTTGGATCACGTAGTAATGTGGTACCACTCTGAAACAGTCGATTAAACCTGGTTTCGATCAATATTTTAGACGATAACGCATGTTAGGTCTGGGTTAGGTCTAGTATTTGCCCTCATCAGACTCATACTTTCGTATATTTCTCATACTTGTTGTCCAGATCCTTGGATTTTTCTGGATTGGATCACGTAGTAATGTGGTACCACACTGAAATAGTCGATTAATCCCGGTCTCGATCAATATTTTACAGGATAACGCAATTTAGGTCCGGGATAGGTGTGGGATCTGCCCTCATCAGGCTCATACCTTCGCATTTCTCACATACTTGTTGGCCAGATCCAGGGCTTTCACTGGTCTGGATCACGTAGTAATGTGGTACCACACTGAAACAGACGATTAAACCTGGTTTCGATCAATATCTTTGAGGGTAACGCATGTTATGTCTGGGTTAGGTCTAGGATTTGCCCTCATCATGGTCATATTTTCGCATTTTTCACATACTTGTTGAACAGATCCCTGGCTATTTCTGGGGTGGATCACGTAATAATGTGGAACCACTCTGAAACAGTCCATTAAACCTTGTTACGATCAATATTTTAGAGGATAAGGCATGTTAGGTCTGGGTTAGGCCTGGGATTTGTCCTCAGCAGGCTCATACTTTCGCATACTTCTCATACTTGATGGCCAGATCCTGGGCTTTTTCTGGATTGGATCACGTAGTAATGTGGTACCACACAGAAACAGTCCTTTAAACCTGGTTTCGATCAATATTTTAGAGGATATCGCAAATTAGGTCTAGGTTAGGCCTGGGATTTTCCCTCATCAGACACATACTTTCGCATTCTTCACATACTTGTTGAACGGATCCTGTGTGTAGTACTGTGGTACCACACCGAAAAAGTCCATTAAACCTGGTTTCGATGAATATTTTAGAGAATAATTCATGTTAGGTCTAGGTTAGGTCTGGGATTTGCTCTTATCAGGCTCGTACTTTCGCATATTTCTCATACTTGTTGAACAGATCCCTGGCTATTTCTGAGTTGGATTACGTAGTAATGTAGTACTACACTGAAACAGTCAATTAAACCTGGTTTCGATCAATATTTTAGAGGATAACGCATGTTATGTCTAGGTTGGGCTTGGGATTTGCCCTCATCAGTCACATATTTTCGCGTTCTACACATAACTGTTAAACAGATCCTGGGTATTTTTCTGGTTTGGATCAGGTGGTAATGTGGTACCACACTGAAACAGTCTATTAAACCAGGTTTCGATCAATATTTTTGAGGATAAAGCATGTTAGGTCCTGGTTAGGCCTGGGATTTTCCCTCATCAGACACATACTTTCGCATTCTCCACATACTTGTTGAACGGATCCTGGGTTTTTTCTGGTTTGGAACACGTAATAATGTGGTACCACACTGAAAAAGTCCATTAAACCTGGATTCGATGAATATTTTAGAGAATGACTCATGTTAGATCTAGGTCAGGTCTGGGATTTGCTCTCATCAGTCTCGTACTTTCGCATATTTCTCATACTTGATGGCCAGATTCTGGGCTTTTACTGGTTTGGATCACGTAGTAATGTGGTACCACACTGAAACAGACGATTAAACCTGGTTTCGATCAATATCTTTGAGGATAACGCATGTTATGTCTGGGTTAGGTCTAGGATTTGCCCTCATCATGGTCATATTTTCGCATTTTTCACATACTTGTTGAACAGATCCCTGGCTATTTCTGGGGTGGATCACGTAATAATGTGGAACCACTCTGAAACAGTCCATTAAACCTGGTTTCGATCAATATTTTAGAGGATAACACAAGTTATGTCTGGGATAGGTTCGGGATTTGCCCTCGTCAGGCTCATACTTTCGCATTCTCCACATACTTGCTGACCAGATCCTGGGTTTTTTCTGGTTTGGAACACGTAATAATGTGGTACCACACTGAAAAAGTCCATTAAACCTGGATTCGATGAATATTTTAGAGGATGACTCATGTTAGATCTAGGTCAGGTCTGGGATTTGCTCTCATCAGTCTCGTACTTTCGCATATTTCTCATACTTGATGGCCAGATTCTGGGCTTTTTCTGGTTTGGATCACGTAGTAATGTGGTACCACCCTGAAACAGTCCATTAAACCTGGTTTCGATCAATATTTTAGAGGATAACGCATGTTATGTCTAGTTTAGGCCGGGGATTTGCCGTCATCAGACACATATTTTCGCGTTCTACACATACCTGTTAAACAGATCCTGGGTATTTTTCTGGTTTGGATCAGGTAGTAATGTGGTACCACACCGAAACAGTCGATTAAACCTGGTTTCGGTCAATATATTTGAGAATAACGTATGTTAGGTCTGGGATAGGACTGGGATTTGCCCTCATCAGGGTCATATTTTCGCATTTTTCACATACTTGTTGAACAGATCCCTGGCTATTTCTGGTTTGGATCACGTAATAATGTGGTACCACTCTGAAACAGTCCATTAAACCTGGTTTCGATCAATATTTTAGAGGATAAGGCATGTTAGGTCTGGGTTAGGTCTGGGATTTGCCCTCAGCAGGCTCATACTTTCGCATATTTCACATACTTGATGGCCAGATCCTGGGCTTTCTCTGGATTGCATCACGTAGAAGTGTGGTACCACACTGAAACAGTCCATTAAACCTGGTTTCGATCAATATTTTAGAGGATAACACAAGTTATGTCTGGGATAGGTTCGGGATTTGCCCTCGTCAGGCTCATACTTTCGCATTCTCCACATACTTGATGGCCAGATTCTGGGTTTTTTCTTGTTTGGATCACGTAGTAATGTGGTACCACACTGAAACAGTCCATTAAACCTGGTTTCGATCAATATTTTAGAGGATAACGCATGTTATGTCTAGTTTAGGCCGGGGATTTGCCGTCATCAGACACATATTTTCGCGTTCTACACATACCTGTTAAACAGATCCTGGGTATTTTTCTGGTTTGGATCAGGTAGTAATGTGGTACCACACCGAAACAGTCGATTAAACCTGGTTTCGGTCAATATCTTTGAGGATAACGCATGTTATGTCTGGGTTAGGTCTAGGATTTGCCCTCAGCAGGCTCATACTTTCGCATTTTTCACATACTTGTTGAACAGATCCTGGGTTTTTCTGGTTTGGATCACGTAGTAATGTGGTACCACACTGAAACAGTCCATTAAACCTGGTTTCCATCAATATTTTAGAGGACAACGCAAGTTAGGTCTGGGATAGGACTGGGATTTGCCCTCATCATGGTCATATAGTCGCATTTTGCACATACGTGTTGAACAGATCCCTGGCTATTTCTGGTTTGGATCACGTAATAATGTGGTACCACTCTGAAACAGTCCATTAAACCTGGTTACGATCAATATTTTAGAGGATAAGGCATGTTAGGTCTGGGTTAGGTCTGGGATTTGCCCTCAGCAGGCTCATACTTTCGCATATTTCTCATACTTGATGGCCAGATCCTGGGCTTTCTCTTGATTGCATCACGAAGTAATGTGGTACCACACTGGAACAGTCCATTAAACCTGGTTTCGATCAATATTTTAGAGGATAACGCATGTTATGTCTCGGTTGGGCGTGGGATTTGCCCTCCTCAGGGTCATATTTTCGCATTTTTCACATACTTGTTGAACAGTTCCCTGGCTATTTCTGATTTGGATTACGTAGTAATGTGGTACTACACTGAAACAGTCAATTAAACCTGGTTTCGATCAATATTTTAGAGGATAACGCATGTTATGTCTAGGTTGGGCTTGGGATTTGCCCTCATCAGACACATATTTTCGCGTTCTACACATAACTGTTAAGCAGATCCTGGGTATTTTTCTGGTTTGGATCAGGTGGTAATGTGGTACCACACTGAAACAGTCCATTAAACCTGGTTTCGATCAATATTTTAGAGGGTAACGCATGTTATGTCTCGGATAGGTCTGGGATTTGCCCTCGTCAGACACATACTTTCGCATTCTTCACATACTTGTTGAACAGATCCTGGGTTTTTTCTGGTTTGGATCACGTAGTAATGTGGTACCACACTGATACAGTCCATTAAACCTGGTTTCGATCAATATTTTAGAGGATAACGCATGTTATGTCTGGGATAGGTCTGGGATTTGCCCTCGTCAGGCTCATACTTTCGCATTCTCCACATACTTGTTGACGAGATCCTGGGTTTTTTCTGGTTTGGATCGCGTAGTAATGTGGTACCACACTGAAACATTCAATTAAATCTGGTCTTGATAAATATTTTAGAGGATAACGCATGTTAGGTCTGGGTTAGGTCTAGGATTTGTCCTCAGCAGGCTCATACTTTCGCATACTTCTCATACTTGATGGCCAGATCCTGGGCTTTTACTGGTTTGGATCACGTAGTAATGTGGTACCACACTGAAACAGTCGATTAAACCTGGTTTCGATCAATATTTTAGACGATATCGCATGTTAGGTCTGGGATAGTTCTGGGATTTGCCATCATCAGGGTCATACTTTCGCATTTTTCGCATACTCGTTGGCCTGATCCTGGGCTTTCACTGGTCTGGATCACGTAGCAATCAGGTACCACACTGAAACAGTCGATTAAACCTGGTTTCGATCAATATTTTAGATGATATCGCATGTTAGGTCTGGGATAGGATTGGGATTTGCCCTCATCAGGGTCATACTTTCGCATATTCCTCATACTTCTTGGGCAGATCCTTGGATTTTTCTGGATTGGATCACGTAGTAATGTGGTACCACAGAGAAACAGTTAATTGAACCTGGATACGACCAATATTTTAGAGGATACACCATGTTAGGTCTAGGTTAGGCCTGGGATTTGCCCTCATGAGTCTCATATTTTCGCATATTTCTCATACTTGTTGAACAGAACCCTGGGCTTTCACTGGTCTGGATCACGCAGCAGTCTGGTACCACACTGAAACAGTCGATTAAACATGGTTTCGATCAATATTTTAGATGATATCGCATGTTAGGTCTGGGATAGGTCTGGGATTTGCCCTCATCAGGGTCATGCTTTCGCATATTTCTCCTACTTGTTGGGCAGATCCTTGGATTTTTCTGGATTGGATCACGTAGTAATGTGGTACCACAGAGAAACAGTTAATTAAACCTGGATACGACCAATGTTTTAGAGGATACACCATGTTAGGTCTAGGTTAGGCCTGGGATTTGCCCTCATCTGGCTCATACTTTCGCATATTTCTCATACTTGTTAGCCAGATCCTGGGCTTTTTCTGGTTTGGATCACGTAGTAATGTGGTACCACTCTGAAACAGTCGATTAAACCTGGTTTCGATCAATATTTTAGACGATAACGCATGTTAGGTCTGGGTTAGGTCTAGTATTTGCCCTCATCAGACTCATACTTTCGTATATTTCTCATACTTGTTGTCCAGATCCTTGGATTTTTCTGGATTGGATCACGTAGTAATGTGGTACCACACTGAAATAGTCGATTAATCCCGGTCTCGATCAATATTTTACAGGATAACGCAATTTAGGTCCGGGATAGGTGTGGGATCTGCCCTCATCAGGCTCATACCTTCGCATTTCTCACATACTTGTTGGCCAGATCCAGGGCTTTCACTGGTCTGGATCACGTAGTAATGTGGTACCACACTGAAACAGACGATTAAACCTGGTTTCGATCAATATCTTTGAGGATAACGCATGTTATGTCTGGGTTAGGTCTAGGATTTGCCCTCATCATGGTCATATTTTCGCATTTTTCACATACTTGTTGAACAGATCCCTGGCTATTTCTGGGGTGGATCACGTAATAATGTGGAACCACTCTGAAACAGTCCATTAAACCTTGTTACGATCAATATTTTAGAGGATAAGGCATGTTAGGTCTGGGTTAGGCCTGGGATTTGTCCTCAGCAGGCTCATACTTTCGCATACTTCTCATACTTGATGGCCAGAACCTGGGCTTTTTCTGGATTGGATCACGTAGTAATGTGGTACCACACAGAAACAGTCCTTTAAACCTGGTTTCGATCAATATTTTAGAGGATATCGCAAATTAGGTCTAGGTTAGGCCTGGGATTTTCCCTCATCAGACACATACTTTCGCATTCTTCACATACTTGTTGAACGGATCCTGTGTGTAGTACTTTGGTACCACACCGAAAAAGTCCATTAAACCTGGTTTCGATGAATATTTTAGAGAATAATTCATGTTAGGTCTAGGTTAGGTCTGGGATTTGCTCTTATCAGGCTCGTACTTTCGCATATTTCTCATACTTGTTGAACAGATCCCTGGCTATTTCTGAGTTGGATTACGTAGTAATGTAGTACTACACTGAAACAGTCAATTAAACCTGGTTTCGATCAATATTTTAGAGGATAACGCATGTTATGTCTAGGTTGGGCTTGGGATTTGCCCTCATCAGTCACATATTTTCGCGTTCTACACATAACTGTTAAACAGATCCTGGGTATTTTTCTGGTTTGGATCAGGTGGTAATGTGGTACCACACTGAAACAGTCTATTAAACCAGGTTTCGATCAATATTTTTGAGGATAAAGCATGTTAGGTCCTGGTTAGGCCTGGGATTTTCCCTCATCAGACACATACTTTCGCATTCTCCACATACTTGTTGAACGGATCCTGGGTTTTTTCTGGTTTGGAACACGTAATAATGTGGTACCACACTGAAAAAGTCCATTAAACCTGGATTCGATGAATATTTTAGAGAATGACTCATGTTAGATCTAGGTCAGGTCTGGGATTTGCTCTCATCAGTCTCGTACTTTCGCATATTTCTCATACTTGATGGCCAGATTCTGGGCTTTTACTGGTTTGGATCACGTAGTAATGTGGTACCACACTGAAACAGACGATTAAACCTGGTTTCGATCAATATCTTTGAGGATAACGCATGTTATGTCTGGGTTAGGTCTAGGATTTGCCCTCATCATGGTCATATTTTCGCATTTTTCACATACTTGTTGAACAGATCCCTGGCTATTTCTGGGGTGGATCACGTAATAATGTGGAACCACTCTGAAACAGTCCATTAAACCTGGTTTCGATCAATATTTTAGAGGATAACACAAGTTATGTCTGGGATAGGTTCGGGATTTGCCCTCGTCAGGCTCATACTTTCGCATTCTCCACATACTTGCTGACCAGATCCTGGGTTTTTTCTGGTTTGGAACACGTAATAATGTGGTACCACACTGAAAAAGTCCATTAAACCTGGATTCGATGAATATTTTAGAGAATGACTCATGTTAGATCTAGGTCAGGTCTGGGATTTGCTCTCATCAGTCTCGTACTTTCGCATATTTCTCATACTTGATGGCCAGATTCTGGGCTTTTTCTGGTTTGGATCCCGTAGTAATGTGGTACCACACTGAAACAGTACATTAAACCTGGTTTCGATCAATATTTTAGAGGATAACGCCAGTTATGTCTGGGATAGGATCGGGATTTGCCCTCGTCAGGCTCATACTTTCGCATTCTCCACATACTTGTTGACGAGACGCTGGGTTTTTTCTGGTTTGGATCACGTAGTAATGTGGTACCACCCTGAAACAGTCCATTAAACCTGGTTTCGATCAATATTTTAGAGGATAACGCATGTTATGTCTAGTTTAGGCCGGGGATTTGCCGTCATCAGACACATATTTTCGCGTTCTACACATACCTGTTAAACAGATCCTGGGTATTTTTCTGGTTTGGATCAGGTAGTAATGTGGTACCACACCGAAACAGTCGATTAAACCTGGTTTCGGTCAATATATTTGAGAATAACGTATGTTAGGTCTGGGATAGGACTGGGATTTGCCCTCATCAGGGTCATATTTTCGCATTTTTCACATACTTGTTGAACAGATCCCTGGCTATTTCTGGTTTGGATCACGTAATAATGTGGTACCACTCTGAAACAGTCCATTAAACCTGGTTTCGATCAATATTTTAGAGGATAAGGCATGTTAGGTCTGGGTTAGGTCTGGGATTTGCCCTCAGCAGGCTCATACTTTCGCATATTTCACATACTTGATGGCCAGATCATGGGCTTTCTCTGGATTGCATCACGTAGAAGTGTGGTACCACACTGGAACAGTCCATTAATCCTGGTTTCGATCAATATTTTAGAGGATAACGCAAGTTAGGTCTAGGTTAGGCCTGGGATTTTCCCTCAGACACATACTTTCGCATTCTCCACATACTTGTTGAACAGATACTGGGTTTTTTCTGGTTTGGATCACGTAGTAATGTGGTACCACACCGAAAAAGTCCATTAAACCTGGTTTCGATGAATATTTTAGAGAATAACTCATGTTAGGTCTAGGTTAGGTCTGGGATTTGCTCTCATCAGGCTCGTACTTTCGCATATTTCTCATACTTGTTGAACAGATCCCTGGCTATTTCTGGTTTGGATCACGTAGTAATGTGGTACCACACTGAAACAGTCAATTAAACCTGGTTTCGATCAATATTTTAGAGGATAACGTATGTTATGTCTGGGTTAGGTCTAGGATTTGTCCTCAGCAGGCTCATACTTTCGCATACTTCTCATACTTGATGGCCAGATCCTGGGCTTTTTCTGGATTGGATCACGTAGTAATGTGGTACCACACTGAAACAGTCCTTTAAACCTGGTTTCGATCAATATTTTAGAGGATATCGCAAGTTAGGTCTAGGTTAGGCCTGGGATTTTCCCTCATCAGACACATACTTTCGCATTCTTCACATACTTGATGAACAGATCCTGGGTTTTTTCTGATTTGGATCACGTAGGAATGACTCATGTTAGATCTAGGTCAGGTCTGGGATTTGCTCTCATCAGTCTCGTACTTTCGCATATTTCTCATACTCGATGGCCAGATTCTGGGCTTTTTCTGGTTTGGATCCCGTAGTAATGTGGTACCACACTGAAACAGTCCATTAAACCTGGTATCGATCAATATTTTAGAGGATAACGCCAGTTATGTCTGGGACAGGTTCCGGATTTGCCCTCGTCAGGCTCATACTTTCGCATTCTCCACATACTTGTTGACCAGATCCTGGGTTTTTTCTGGTTTGGATCACGTAGTAATGTGGTTCCACACCGAAAAAGTCCACTAAACCTGGTTTCGATGAATATATTGGAGAATAACTCATGTTAGGTCTAGGTTAGGTCTGGGATTTGCTCTCATCAGGCTCGTACTTTCGCATATTTCTCATACTTGTTGAACAGATCCCTGGCTATTTCTGGTTTGGATTACGTAGTAATGTGGTACCACACTGAAACAGTCAATTAAACCTGGTTTCGATCAATATTTTAGAGGATAACGCATGTTATGTCTAGGTTGGGCTTGGGATTTGCCCTCATCAGACACATATTTTCGCGTTCTACACATACCTGTTAAACAGATCCTGGGTATTTTTCTGGTTTGGATCAGGTGCTAATGTGGTACCACACTGAAACAGTCTATTAAACCAGGTTTCGATCAATATCTTTGAGGATAACGCATGTTAGGTCTTGGTTAGGCCTGGGATTTTCCCTCATCAGACACATACTTTCGCATTCTCCACATACTTGTTGAACGGATCCTGGGTTTTTTCTGGTTTGGATCACGTAGTAGTGCGGTACCACACTGAAACAGTAAATTAAACTTGGTTTCGATCAATATTTTAGAGGATAACGCAAGTTAGGTCTGTGTTAGGTCTAGGATTTGCTCTCATCGGGCTCGTACTTTCGTATATTTCTCATACTTGTTGTCCAGATCCTTGGATTTTTCTGGATTGGATCACGTAGTAATGTGGTACCACACTGAAATAGTCGATTAATCCCGGTCTCGATCAATATTTTACAGGATAACGCAATTTAGGTCCGGGATAGGTGAGGGATCTGCCCTCATCAGGCTCATACCTTCGCATTTCTCACATACTTGTTGGCCAGATCCAGGGCTTTCACTGGTCTGGATCACGTAGTAATGTGGTACCACACTGAAACAGACGATTAAACCTGGTTTCGATCAATATCTTTGAGGATAACGCATGTTATGTCTGGGTTAGGTCTAGGATTTGCCCTCATCATGGTCATATTTTCGCATTTTTCACATACTTGTTGAACAGATCCCTGGCTATTTCTGGGGTGGATCACGTAATAATGTGGAACCACTCTGAAACAGTCCATTAAACCTTGTTACGATCAATATTTTAGAGGATAAGGCATGTTAGGTCTGGGTTAGGCCTGGGATTTGTCCTCAGCAGGCTCATACTTTCGCATACTTCTCATACTTGATGGCCAGATCCTGGGCTTTTTCTGGATTGGATCACGTAGTAATGTGGTACCACACAGAAACAGTCCTTTAAACCTGGTTTCGATCAATATTTTAGAGGATATCGCAAATTAGGTCTAGGTTAGGCCTGGGATTTTCCCTCATCAGACACATACTTTCGCATTCTCCACATACTTGTTGAACGGATCCTGGGTTTTTTCTGGTTTGGAACACGTAATAATGTGGTACCACACTGAAAAAGTCCATTAAACCTGGATTCGATGAATATTTTAGAGAATGACTCATGTTAGATCTAGGTCAGGTCTGGGATTTGCTCTCATCAGTCTCGTACTTTCGCATATTTCTCATACTTGATGGCCAGATTCTGGGCTTTTACTGGTTTGGATCACGTAGTAATGTGGTACCACACTGAAACAGACGATTAAACCTGGTTTCGATCAATATCTTTGAGGATAACGCATGTTATGTCTGGGTTAGGTCTAGGATTTGCCCTCATCATGGTCATATTTTCGCATTTTTCACATACTTGTTGAACAGATCCCTGGCTATTTCTGGGGTGGATCACGTAATAATGTGGAACCACTCTGAAACAGTCCATTATACCTGGTTTCGATCAATATTTTAGAGGATAACACAAGTTATGTCTGGGATAGGTTCGGGATTTGCCCTCGTCAGGCTCATACTTTCGCATTCTCCACATACTTGCTGACCAGATCCTGGGTTTTTTCTGGTTTGGAACACGTAATAATGTGGTACCACACTGAAAAAGTCCATTAAACCTGGATTCGATGAATATTTTAGAGAATGACTCATGTTAGATCTAGGTCAGGTCTGGGATTTGCTCTCATCAGTCTCGTACTTTCGCATATTTCTCATACTTGATGGCCAGATTCTGGGCTTTTTCAGGTTTGGATCCCGTAGTAATGTGGTACCACACTGAAACAGTACATTAAACCTGGTTTCGATCAATATTTTAGAGGATAACGCCAGTTATGTCTGGGATAGGTTCGGGATTTGCCCTCGTCAGGCTCATACTTTCGCATTCTCCACATACTTGTTGACGAGACGCTGGGTTTTTTCTGGTTTGGATCACGTAGTAATGTGGTACCACCCTGAAACAGTCCATTAAACCTGGTTTCGATCAATATTTTAGAGGATAACGCATGTTATGTCTAGTTTAGGCCGGGGATTTGCCGTCATCAGACACATATTTTCGCGTTCTACACATACCTGTTAAACAGATCCTGGGTATTTTTCTGGTTTGGATCAGGTAGTAATGTGGTACCACACCGAAACAGTCGATTAAACCTGGTTTCGGTCAATATATTTGAGAATAACGTATGTTAGGTCTGGGATAGGACTGGGATTTGCCCTCATCAGGGTCATATTTTCGCATTTTTCACATACTTGTTGAACAGATCCCTGGCTATTTCTGGTTTGGATCACGTAATAATGTGGTACCACTCTGAAACAGTCCATTAAACCTGGTTTCGATCAATATTTTAGAGGATAAGGCATGTTAGGTCTGGGTTAGGTCTGGGATATGCCCTCAGCAGGCTCATACTTTCGCATATTTCACATACTTGATGGCCAGATCATGGGCTTTCTCTGGATTGCATCACGTAGAAGTGTGGTACCACACTGGAACAGTCCATTAATCCTGGTTTCGATCAATATTTTTGAGGATATCGCAAGTTAGGTCTAGGTTAGGCCTGGGATTTTCCCTCATCAGACACATACTTTCGCATTCTTCACATACTTGATGAACAGATCCTGGGTTTTTTCTGATTTGGATCACGTAGGAATGACTCATGTTAGATCTAGGTCAGGTCTGGGATTTGCTCTCATCAGTCTCGTACTTTCGCATATTTCTCATACTCGATGGCCAGATTCTGGGCTTTTTCTGGTTTGGATCCCGTAGTAATGTGGTACCACACTGAAACAGTCCATTAAACCTGGTATCGATCAATATTTTAGAGGATAACGCCAGTTATGTCTGGGACAGGTTCCGGATTTGCCCTCGTCAGGCTCATACTTTCGCATTCTCCACATACTTGTTGACCAGATCCTGGGTTTTTTCTGGTTTGGATCACGTAGTAATGTGGTTCCACACCGAAAATGTCCACTAAACCTGGTTTCGATGAATATATTGGAGAATAACTCATGTTAGGTCTAGGTTAGGTCTGGGATTTGCTCTCATCAGGCTCGTACTTTCGCATATTTCTCATACTTGTTGAACAGATCCCTGGCTATTTCTGGTTTGGATTACGTAGTAATGTGGTACCACACTGAAACAGTCAATTAAACCTGGTTTCGATCAATATTTTAGAGGATAACGCATGTTATGTCTAGGTTGGGCTTGGGATTTGCCCTCATCAGACACATATTTTCGCGTTCTACACATACCTGTTAAACAGATCCTGGGTATTTTTCTGGTTTGGATCAGGTGCTAATGTGGTACCACACTTAAACAGTCTATTAAACCAGGTTTCGATCAATATCTTTGAGGATAACGCATGTTAGGTCTTGGTTAGGCCTGGGATTTTCCCTCATCAGACACATACTTTCGCATTCTCCACATACTTGTTGAACGGATCCTGGGTTTTTTCTGGTTTGGATCACGTAGTAGTGCGGTACCACACTGAAACAGTAAATTAAACTTGGTTTCGATCAATATTTTAGAGGATAACGCAAGTTAGGTCTGTGTTAGGTCTAGGATTTGCTCTCATCGGGCTCGTACTTTCGCATATTTCTCATACTTGATGGCCAGATCCTGGGCTTTTTCTGGATTGGATCACGTAGTAATGTGGTACCACACTGAAACAGTCCTTTAAACCTGGTTTCGATCAATATTTTAGAGGATATCACAAGTTAGGTCTAGGTTAGGCCTGGGATTTTCCCTCATCAGACACATACTTTCACATTCTTCACATACTTGATGAACAGATCCTGGGTTTTTTCTGATTTGGATCACGTAGTAATGTGGTACCACACTGAAACAGTCCATTAAACCCGGTTTCGATCAATATTTTAGAGGATAACGCATGTTATGTCTCGGATAGGTCTGGGATTTGCCCTCGTCAGGCTCATACTTTCGCATTCTCCACATACTTGTTGACGAGACCCTGGGTTTTTTCTGGTTTGGATCACGTAGTAATGTGGTACCACCCTGAAACAGTCCATTAAACCTGGTTTCGATCAATATTTTAGAGGATAACGCATATAATGTCTAGTTTAGGCCGGGGATTTGCCGTCATCAGACACATATTTTCGCGTTCCACACATACCTGTTAAACATATCCTGGGTATTTTTCTGGTTTGGATCAGGTAGTAATGTGGTACCACACCGAAACAGTCGATTAAACCTGGTTTCGGTCAATATATTTGAGGATAACGCATGTTAGGTCTGGCATAGGACTGGGATTTGCCCTCATCAGGGTCATATTTTGGCATTTTTCACATACTTGTTGAACAGATCCCTGGCTATTTCTGGTTTGGATCACGTAATAATGTGGTACCACTCTGAAACAGTCCATTAAACCTGGTTTCGATCAATATTTTAGAGGATAAGGCATGTTAGGTCTTGGTTAGGTCTAGGATTTGGCCTCAGCAGGCTCATACTTTCGCATATTTCTCGTACTTGATGGCCAGATCCTGGGCTTTTTCTGGTTTGGATCACGTAGTAATGTGGTACCACACTGAAACAGTCCATTAAACCTGGTTTCGATCAATATTTTAGAGGATAACGCATGTTATGTCTAGTTTAGGCCGGAGATTTGCCCTCATCAGACACATATTTTCGCGTTCCACATACCTGTTAATCAGATCCTGGGTATTTTTCTGGTTTGGATCAGGTAGTAATGTTGTACCACACTGAAACATTCAATTAAATCTGGTCTTGATAAGTATTTTAGAGGATAACGCATGTTAGGTCTTGGTTAGGTCTAGGATTTGGCCTCAGCAGGCTCATACTTTCGCATATTTCTCATACTTGATGGCCAGATCCTGGGCTTTTTCTGGTTTGGATCACGTAGTAATGTGGTACCACACTGAAACAGTCCATTAAACCTGGTTTCGATCAATATTTTAGAGGATAACGCATGTTATGTCTGGGATAGGTCTGGGATTTGCCCTCGTCAGGCTCATACTTTCGCATTCTCCACATACTTGTTGACGAGATCCTGGGTTTTTTCTGGTTTGCATCTCGTAGTAATGTGGTACCACACTGAAACAGTCCATTAAACCTGGTTTCGATCAATATTTTAGAGGATAACGCAAGTTAGGTCTAGGTTAGGCCTGGGATTTTCCCTCATCAGACACATACTTTCGCATTCTTCACATACTTGTTGAACAGATCCTGGGTTTCTTCTGGTTTGGATCACGTAGTAATGCGGTACCACACTGAAACAGTCCATTAAACCTGGTTTAGATCAATATTTTAGAGGATAACGCATGTTATGTCTGGGATAGGTCTGGGATTTGCCCTCGTCAGGCTCATACTTTCGCATTCTCCACATACTTGTTGACGAGATCCTGGGTTTTTTCTGGTTTGGATCACGTAGTAATGTGGTACCACACTGAAACAGTCCATTAAACCTGGTTTCGATCAATATTTTTGAGGATAACGCATGTTAGGTCTGGGTTAGGTCTAGGATTTGCCCTCAGCAGGCTCGTACTTTCGCATTTCTCGCATACTTGTTGGCCAGATCCTGGGCTTTCTCTGGTTTGGATCACGTAGTAGTGTGGTTCCACACCGAAACAGTTAATTAAACCTGGTTGCGATTAATATTTTAAAGGATAACGCCGGTTATGTCTGGGTAAGGCCTGGTATTTGCCCTCATCTGGCTCGTACTTTCGCATTTTTCGCATACTTGAATGGCAAGATCCTGGGTTTTTCTATTGTTAGGATCACGTAGTAATGTGGTACCACACTGAGACAGTCAATAAAAGCTGGTTCCGATTAGTATTTTAGACGAAAACGCTGGTTATGTCTCGGTTAGGTATGGGATTTGCCCACATCTGGCCCGTACTTTCGCATTTTTCGCATACTTGAATGGCCAGATCCTGTGCTTTTCTATTGTTAGGATCACGTAGTAATGTGGTACCACACTGAAACAGTCAATAAAACCTGGTTGCGATTAAAATTTTAGAGTATAACGCAGGTTATGTCTCGGTTAGGTCTGGGATTTGCCCTCATCAGTCTCATATTTTCGCATTTTTCGCATTCTTGTTGGCCAGATCCTGGCCTTTTTCTGGCTCGGACCACGTAGCAATGTGGTACCACGCCGAAACAGTCAATTAAACCTGGTATCGATTAATATTTTAGAGGATAACGCCGGTTATGTCTCGGTTAGAGCTGGGATTTGCCCTCATCTGGCTCATACCTTCGCGTTTTTCGCATATTTGTTGGCCAGATGCTGGGTTTTTTCTGGTTTGGATCCCGTAGTGATGAGGTTCCACACAGAAACAGTCAATTAAACCTGGTTGCGATTAATATTTTAGAGGATAACGCCGGTTATGTCTCGGTTAGGTCTGGGATTTGCCCTCATCTGGCTCGTACCTTCGCATTTTTAGCATACTTGTTGGCCAGATCCTGGGCATTTCTGGTTTGGATCACGCAGTAATGTGCTACCACACTGAGACAGTCAATAAAAGTTGGTCCCGGTTAGTGTTTTAGAGGATAACGCTGGTTATGTCTGGGTTAGTTCTGGTATTTGCAATCATCTTGCTCATACTTTCGCATTTCTCGCATACTTGATGGCCAGATCCTGGGCTTTTTCTGGTTTGGATCACGTAGTAATGTGGTACCACACTGTGACAGTCAATAAAAGTTGGTCCCGATTAGTATTTTAGAGGATAACGCTGGTTATGTCTCGGTTAGGTCTGGGATTTCCCCTCATCTGGCCCGTACTTTCGCATTTTTCGCACACTTGAATGGCAAGATCCTGGGTTTTTCTGTTGTTAGGATCACGTAGTAATGTGGTACCACACTGAGACAGTCAATAAAAGCTGGTTCCGATTAGTATTTTAGACGAAAACGCTGGCTATGTCTCGGTTAGGTATGGGATTTGCCCTCATCTGGCCCGTACTTTCGCATTTTTCGCATACTTGAATGGCCAGATCCTGGGGTTTTTCTGGTTTGGATCCCGTAATAATGACGTTCCACACCAAAACAGTCAATTAAACCTGGTTGCGATTAATATTTTAGAGGATAACTCCGGTTATTTCTCGGTTAGGTCTGGGATTTGCCCTCATCTGTCTCGTACTTCCGCAATTTTCGCATACTAATTGGCAAGATCCTGGCCTTTTTCTGGTTTGTATCACGTAGTAATGCGGTACTACACCGAAACAGTCAATTAAACCTGGTTGCGATTAATATTTTAGAGGATAACGCCGGTTATGTCTCGGTTAGGTCTGGGATTTGCCCTCATCTGGCTCGTACCTTCGCATTTTTCGCATACTTGTTGGCCAGATCCTGGCCTTTTTCTGGCTCGGACCACGTAGTAATGTGGTACCACACCGAAACAGTCAATTAAACCTCGATTAATATTTTAGAGGATAACGCCGGTTATGTCTCGGTTAGGTCTGGGATTTGCCCCCATCTGGCTCGTACTTTCGCATCTCTCGCTAACTTGTTGGCCAGATCCTGGCCTTCTCCTGGTTTCGATCACGTAGTAGTGTGGTACCATACTGAAACAGTCAATTAAATCTGGTTGCGATTAATATTTTGGAGGATAACGCCGGTTATGTCTCGGTTAGGTCTGGGAATTGCAATCTTCTGGCTCATACTTTCGCGTTTCTCGCATACTTATTGGCAAGATCCTGGGCTTTTTCTGGTTTGTGTCACGCAGTAATGCGGTACCACACCGAAACAGTCAACTAAACCTGGTTGCGATTAATATTTTAGTGGATAACGCGGGTTATGTCTCGGTTAGGTCTGGGTTTTGCCCTCATCTGGCTCGTACTTTCGCATTTTTCGCATACTTGTTGGCCAGATCCTGGGCTTTTTCTGGTTTGTATCACGTAGTAATGTGGTACCACACCGAAACAGTCAATTAAACCTGGTTGCGATTAATATTTTAGAGGATAACGCTGGTTATGTCTGGGTTAGGTCTGGTATTTGCCCTCATTTGGCTCGTACTTTCGTATTTTTCTCATACTTGTTGGGCAGATCCTGGCCTTTTCCTGGTTTGTGTCACGTAGTAATGCGGTACCACACCGAAACAGTCAATTAAACCTGGTTGCGATTAATATTATAGAGGATAACGCCGGTTATGTCTCGGTTAGGTCTGGGAATTGCAATCTTCTGGCTCATACTTTCGCGTTTCTCGCATACTTATTGGCAAGATCCTGGGCTTTTTCTGGTTTGTGTCACGCAGTAATGCGGTACCACACCGAAACAGTCAATTAAACCTGGTTGCGATTAATATTTTAGTGGATAACGCGGGTTATGTCTCGGTTAGGTCTGGGTTTTGCCCTCATCTGGCTCGTACTTTCGCATTTTTCGCATACTTGTTGGCCAGATCCTGGGCTTTTTCTGGTTTGTATCACGTAGTAATGTGGTACCACACTGAAACAGTCAATAGAAGCTGGTTCCGAATAGTATTTTAGAGGATGAAGCCGGTTATATCTCGGTTAGGTCTGGGATTTGCCCTCATCTGGCTCGTACCTTCGCATTTTTCGCATATTTGTTGGCCAGATCCTGGGTTTTTTCTGGTTAGGATCCCGTAGTAATAAGGTTCCACACCGAAACAGTCAATTAAACCTGGTTGCGATTAATATTTTAGAGGATAACGCAGGTTATGTCTCGGTTAGGTCTGGGATTTGCCCTCATCTGGCTCATACTTTCGCGTTTCTCGCATACTTGTTGGCAAGATCCTGGGCTTTTTCTGGTTTGTGTCACGTTCTAATGCGGTACCACACCGAAACAGTCAATTAAACCTGGTTGCGATTAATATTTTAGAGGATAACGCCGGTTATGTCTCGGTTAGGTCTGGGATATGCCCTCATCTGGCCCGTACTTTCGCAATTTTCGCATACTTATTGGCAAGATCCTGGCCTTTTTCTGGTTTGTATCACGTAGTAATGCGGTACTACACCGAAACAGTCAATTAAACCTGGTTGCGATTAATATTTTAGAGGATAACGCTGGTTATGTCTGGGTTAGGTCTGGGATTTGCTCTCATCTGGCTCATACTTTCGCGTTTTTTGCATATTGGTTGGCCAGATCCTGGGTTTTTTCTGGTTTGGATCCCGTAGTAATGAGGGTCCACACCGAAACAGTCAATTAAACCTGGTTGCGATTAATATTTTAGAGGATAACGCCGTTTATGTCTCGGTTAGGTCTGGGATCTGCCTTCATCTGGCTCGTACTTTCGCATTTTTCGCATACTTGTTGGCCAGATCCTGGGCTTTTTCTGGTTTGGCACACGTAATAATGTGGTACCAAACTGGAACAGTCAATAGAAGCTGGTTCCGATTAGTATTTTAGATGATAACGCATGTTATGTCTCGGTTAGGTCTGGGATTTGCCCTCATCTGGCCCGTACTTTCGCATTTTTCGTATTCTTGTTGGCCAGATCCTAGGCTTTTTGCAAGTCTTGGATCACGTGCGACGCTGAGCAGGACACGGCGGATCATACCCTGGAGGTATGCCCCGCGTGGGAGGGGGAGCGCCGTGTCCTGGTCGGCGTCGTCGGGCGGGATGTCTCGCTGCCGGGCGTGGTGCGCGCCATGCTCGGCAGCGAGGAGAAGTGGAGGGCCGTGGCCTCCTTCTGCGAGAACGTAATGTTGCAGAAGGAGGCCGCGGGGAGGGAGCGCGAGCTTCAGCGGCGTGCTGAAGCGCGCGCTCGTGCGGTGGCCCGAGGTCGTCGCCCGGTCGCGAGGCGTCGCGGGCGGCCGCCTCGGCGTGGCGGATGACCTAGGCTGGGAGGGGGGTCCTGAGGGGACCCTCCTCCCGCCAGGCGGCGCCGGGTCGGACCGGTTGGGGGTAGGAGTGCCTTCCCCTACCGGTCCGACGCAAGGGGAGGCACCCTCGGCGGTCTGGTGCGGCCATGAACGCCCGGCCGCCGAGGGATGGAAACGGGGTCGCGGGCGGTTGCGAGCTGGGCCTCGCAGCCGCCACTAAACGCGGCCCCGGGACGGATAGCGGCGGGATGGAGTGGCCCCGTCCCGCCGCTATGAGGCAGTGTGTCTACTGGGGGGACCGATTGTCCCCCCGGGGGATGGGCGCGAAAGCGCGGGCACGGGGAGGATACCGGAAGAATGCTTCGAACGATTCCCAGTATCCTCCCAAAGCGTGCCGAAGGGTCACCGTGGGGTTTTTAGTGGGTAGGTCCCGCGCCTGTCGTTGTACGGGCGCGGGGAATCCCACACACGCCTCCCACCTCTCCCCAAGGAGGTGGGAGGGAGTCTTTCGAAGATTTTCCCCACGACAAAAAAAAAAAAAAAAAAAAAAAAAAAAAAGTCTTGGATCACGTAGTAATGTGCTACCACACAGAAACAGTCAATAAAAGCTGGTTCCGATTAGTGTTTTAGAGGATAACACTGGTTATGTCTGGGTTAGTTCTGGTATTTGCAAACATCTGGCTCATACTTTCGCTTTTTTCGTATACTTGTTGGCGAGATGCTGGGTTTTTTCTGGTTTGGATCCCGTAATAATGACGTTCCACACCGAAACATTCAATTAAACCTGGTTGCGATTAATATTTTAGAGGATAACGCCGGTTATGTCTCGGTTATGTCTGGGATTTGCCCTCATCTGGCCCGTACTTTCACATTTTTCGTATACTTGTTGGCCAGATCCTAGGCTTTTTGCTGTCTTGGATCACGTAGTAGTGTGGTACCACACTGAAACAGTCAATAAATGCTGGTTCCGATTAGTGTTTTAGAGGATAACGCTGGTTATGTCTGGGTTAGTTCTGGTATTTGCAATCATCTGGCTCGTACCTTCGCATTTTTCGCATGTTTGTTGGCCAGATCCTGGGTTTTTTCTGGTTTGGATCCCGTAGTAATGAGGGTCCACACCGAAACAGTCAATTAAACCTGGTTGCGATTAATATTTTAGAGGATAACGCCGTTTATGTCTCGGTTAGGTCTGGGATTTGCCCTCATCTGGTTCGTACTTTCGCATTGTTCGCATACTTGTTGGCCAGATCCTGGGCTTTTTCTGGTTTGGATCAGGTAATAATGTGGTGCCACACTGAAACAGTCAATTAAACCTGGTACCGATTAGTGTTTTAGAGGATAACGCTGGTTATGTCTGGGTTAGTTCTGGTATTTGCAATCATCTGGCTCATACTTTCGCTTTTTTCGCATACTTGTTTGCCAGATCCTGGCCTTTTTTTGGCTAGGACCAAGTGGTAATGTGTGACCACACTGAAACAGTCAAATAAACTTGGTTGCGATTAAAATTTTAGAGGATAACGCAGGTTATGTCTCGGTTAGTTCTGGTATTTGCAATCATCTGGCTCATACTTTCGCGTTTCTCGCATACTTGTTGGCAAGATCCTGGGCTTTTTCTGGTTTGGATCAGGTAATAATGTGGTGCCACACTGAAACAGTCAATTAAACCTGGTTCCGATTAGTGTTTTAGAGGATAACGCTGGTTATGTCTGGGTTAGTTCTGGTATTTGCAATCATCTGGCTCATACTTTCGCTTTTTTCGCATACTTGTTTGCCAGATCCTGGCCTTTTTTTGGCTTGGACCAAGTAGTATTGTGGGACCACACTGAAACTGTCAATTAAACTTGGTTGCGATTAAAATTTTAGAGGATAACGCAGGTTATGTCTCGGTTAGTTCTGGTATTTGCAATCATCTGGCTCATACTTTCGCGTTTCTCGCATACTTGTTGGCAAGATCCTGGGCTTTTTCTGGTTTGTGTCACGTTCTAATGCGGTACCACACCGAAACAGTCAATTAAACCTGGTTGCGATTAATATTTTAGAGGATAACGCCGGTTATGTCTCGGTTCGGTCTGGGATATGCCCTCATCTGGCCCGTACTTTCGCATTTTTGCATACTTGTTGGCCAGATCCTAGGCTTCTTGCTGGTTTGGATCACGTAGTAATGTGGTACCACACTGAAACAGTCAATAAAAGCTGGTTCTGATTAGTGTTGTAGAGGATAACGCTGGGTATGTCTGGGTTAGGTCTGGGATTTGCTGTCATCTGGCTCATACTTTCGCGTTTTTCGCATATTTGTTAGCCAGATCCTGTGTTTTTTCTGGTTTAGATCACGTAGTAATGTGGTACCACACTGAGACAGTCAATAAAAGCTGGTTCCGATTAGTGTTTTAGAGGATAACGCTGGTTAAGTCTGGGTTAGTTCTGGTATTTGCAATCATCTGGCTCATACGTTCGCTTTTTCGCATACTTGTTGGCCAGATGCTGGGTTTTTTCTGGTTTGGATCCCGTAATAATGACGTTCCACACCGAAACAGTCAATTAAACCTGGTTGCGATTAATATTTTAGAGGATAACGCCGGTTATGTCTCGGTTATGTCTGGTATTTGCCCTCATCTGGCCCGTACTTTCGCATTTTTGCATACTTGTTGGCCAGATCCTAGGCTTCTTGCTGGTTTGGATCACGTAGTAATGTGGTACCACACTGAAACAGTCAATAAAAGCTGGTTCTGATTAGTGTTTTAGAGGATAACGCTGGGTATGTCTGGGTTAGGTCTGGGATTTGCTGTCATCTGGCTCATACTTTCGCGTTTTTCGCATATTTGTTAGCCAGATCCTGTGTTTTTTCTGGTTTAGATCACGTAGTAATGTGGTACCACACTGAGACAGTCAATAAAAGCTGGTTCCGATTAGTGTTTTAGAGGATAACGCTGGTTAAGTCTGGGTTAGTTCTGGTATTTGCAATCATCTGGCTCATACGTTCGCTTTTTCGCATACTTGTTGGCCAGATGCTGGGTTTTTTCTGGTTTGGATCCCGTAATAATGACGTTCCACACCGAAACAGTCAATTAAACCTGGTTGCGATTAATATTTTAGAGGATAACGCCGGTTATGTCTCGGTTCGGTCTGGGATATGCCCTCATCTGGCCCGTACTTTCGCATTTTTGCATACTTGTTGGCCAGATCCTAGGCTTCTTGCTGGTTTGGATCACATAGTAGTGTGATACCACACTGAAACAGCGGATTTAACATGGTTTTGATCAATATTTTACAGGATAAAACATGTTAGGTCTGAGTTGGTTCTAGGATTTGCCGTCATCAGGCTCATACTTTCGCATATTTCGCCTACTTGTTAGCGAGATCCTTTGCTTTTTCTGGTTTGGATCACATAGAAATGTGGTACCACACTGAAACAGACAATTAAACCTGGTTTCGATCAATATTTCACAGGATAACGCATGTTAGGTCTAGGTTAGGCCTTGGATTTGCCCTCATCAGACTCATACTTTCGCATGCTTCACATACTTGTTGAACAGATCCCGGGTTTTTTCTGGTTGGGATCACGTAGTACTGTGTTACCACACTGATACAGACCATTAAACCTGGTCTCGATCAATGTTTTAGAGGATAACGCGTGTTAGGTCTATGTTAGGTCTGGGATTTGCTCTCATTAGGCTCATACTTTCGCATATTTCTCATACTTGATGCCCAGATTCTGGGCTTTTTTGGTTTGGATCACGTAGTAATGTGGTACCACACTGAAACAGTCCATTAAAGCTGGTTTCGATCAATATTTTAGAGGATAACGCATGGTAGGTCTATGTTAGGTCTAAAATTTGCCCTCATCAGGCTCATACTTTCGCATTTTTCGCATACTCGTTGACCAGATCCTGGGCTTTTTCTGGTTTGGATCACGTAGTAATGTGGGACCACACTGAAACAGTCGATTAAACCTGGTCTCGATCAATATTTTAGAGGATAACGCATGTTACGTCTATGTTAGGTCTAGAATTTGCCCTCATCAGGCTCATACTTTCGCATTTTTCGCATACTTGTTTACCAGATCCTGGGCTTTTTCTGGTTTGGATCACGTGGTAATGTGGTACCACACTGAAACTGTCAATCAAACCTAGTCTGGGTCAACATTTCAAAGGATAACGCATGTTAGGTCTGGGTTAGGTCTGTGATTTGCCCTCATGAGGCTAATGCTTTCGCATATTTCTCATACTCGTTGACCAGATCCTGGCCTTTTTCTGGCTTGGACCACGTAGTAATTTGGTACCACACTGAAACAGTCAATTAAACCTGGTTCCGCAGATATTTTAGAGGATAACGCCGGTTATGTCTGGGTTAGGTCTGGTATTTGCCCTCATCTGGATCGTACTTTCGCATTTTTCGCATACTTGTTGGCCAGATCCTGGGCTTTATCTGGTTTGTTGCACGTAGTAATGCGGTACCACACCGAAGCAGTCAATTAAACCTGGTTGCGAATAATATTTTAGAGGATAACGCCGGTTATGTCTGGGTTAGGTCTGGTATTTGCCCGCATCTGGCTCGTACTTTCGCATTTTTCGCATACTTGTAAGCGAGATCCTGGGCTTTTGCTGGTTTGGATCACGTACTAATATGGTACTACACTGAAACAGTCAATAGAAGCTGGTTCCGAATAGTATTCTAGGGGATAACGCCGGTTATGTCTGGGTTAGGTCTGGGATTTGCCCTCATCTGGCTCGTACTTTCGCATTTTTCGCATACTTCTTGGCCAGAGGCTGGGTTTTTTTCTGGTTTGGATCCCGTAATAATGACGTTCCATACCGAAACAGTCAATTAAACCTGGTTTCGATTAATATTTTAGAGGATAACGCCGGTTATATCTCGGTTAGGCCTGGGATTTGCCCTCATCTGGCTCGTACCTTCGCATTTTTCGCATACTTGTTGGCCAGATCCTAGCCTTTTCCTGGTATGGATCACGTAGTAATGCGGTACCACACTGAAACAGTCAAAGAAGGCTGATTTCGATATATATTTTAGAGGATAACACCGGTTAGGTCTGGGTTACGTCTGGTATTTGCAATCATCTGCCACATACTTTCGCATTTTTGGCATACTTGTTTGCCACATCCTGGGTTCATTTCTGGCTCGGACCACGTAGTAATGTGGTACCACACCGAAACAGTCAATTAAACCTGGTTGCGATTAATATTTTAGAGGATAACGCTGGTTATATCTCGGTTAGGTCTGGGATTTGGCCTCATCTGGCTCGTACTTTCGCATTTCTCGCATACTTGTTGGCCAGACCCAGGGCTTTTTCTGGTTTGCATCCCGTCGTAATGTGGTTCCACACCGAAACAGTCAATTAAACCTGGTTTCGATTAATATTTTAGAGGATAACGCCGGTTATATCTCGGTTAGGTCTGGGATTTGCCCTCATCTGGCTCGTGCCTTCGCATTTTTCGCATACTTGTTGGCCAGATCCAGGGCTTTTTCTGGTTTGCATCCCGTCGTAATGTGGTTCCACGCCGAAACAGTCAATTAAACCTGGTTGCGATTAATATTTTACAGGATAACGCTGGTTATGTCTGGGTTAGGTATGGTATTTGCCCTGATCTTGTTCGTACTTCCGCATTTTTCGCATACTTGTTTGCCACATCCTGGGTTCATTTCTGGCTCGGACCACGTAGTAATGTGGTACCACACCGAAACAGTCAATTAAACCTGGTTGCGATTAATATTTTAGAGGATAACGCTGGTTATGTCTGGGTTAGGTATGGTATTTGCCCTCATCTGGCTCGTACTTCCGCATTTTTCGCATACCTGTTGGCCAGATCCTGGGGTTTTTCTGCTTTGGATCACGCAGTAATGTGGTACCGCACTGAAACAGTCAATGAAGGCTGGTTTCGATATATATTTTAGAGGATAACACCGGTTAGGTCTGGTTTACGTCTGGTATTTGCAACCATCTGCTACATACTTTCGCATTTTTGGCATACTTGTTGCCCAGATCCTGCGTTTTTTCTGGTGTGGATCACGTAGTAATGCGGTACCACTCCGAAACAGTCAATTAAACCTGGTTGCGATTAATATTTTAGAGGATAACGCTGGCTATGTCTCGGTTGTGTCTGTGATTTGCCCTCATCTGTCTCGTGCTTTCGTATTGTTCGCATACTTGTTGGCCAGATCCTGGCCTTTTTCAGGTTTGGAGCACGTAGTAATTTGGTACCACTCTGAAACAGTCAATTAAACCTGGTTCCGCTAATATTTTAGAGGATAACGCCGGTTATGTCTGGGTTAGGTCTGGTATTTGCCTTCATCGGGCTCGTACTTTCGCATTTTTCGCATACTTGTTGGCCAGATCCTGGCCCTTATTGTTTTGGATCATGTAGTAATGCCGTGCCACACCGAAACATTCAATTAAACCTGGTTGCGATTAATATCTTAGAGGAAAACGCTGATTATGTCTCGGTTAGGTCTGGTATTTGCCCTCATGTGGCTCGTACTTTCGCGATTTCGCATACTTGTTGGCCAGATCCTGGGCTTTTTCTGGTTTGGATCACGTAGTAATGCTATACCACACCGAAGCATTCAAATAAACCTGGTTGCGATTAATATTTTGGAGGATAACGCTGATTATGTCTCGGTTAGGTCTGGGATTTGCCCTCATCTGACTCGTACTTTCGTATTTTTCGCCTACTTGTTTGCAAGATCCTGGGCTTTTTCTGGTTTGGATCACGTAGTAATGCGGTACCACACCGTAACAGTCAATTAAACCTGGTTGCGATTAATATTTTGGAGGATAACGCCGGTTATGTCCCGGTTAGGTCTGGGATTTGCCCTCATCTGGCACGTGCCTTCGCATTTTTCGCATACTTGTTGGCCAGATCCTGGGCTTTTTCTGGTTTGGATCACGTAGTAATATGGTACCACACTGAAACAGTCAATAGAAGCTGGTTCCGAATAGTATTTTAGAGGATAACGCCGGTTATGTCTCGGTTAGGTCTGGGATTTGCCCTCATCTGGCTCGTACTTTCGCGATTTCGCATACTTGTTGGACAGATCCTGGGTTTTTTCTGGTTTGGATCCCGTCGTAATGTGGTTCCACACCGAAGCAGTCAATTAAACCTGGTTCCGATTAATATTTGAGAGGATAACGCCGGTTATGTCTCGGTTAGTTCTAGGATTTGCCCTCATCTGGCTAGTACTTTCGCATTTCCCGCATACTTGTTGGCCAGATCCTGGGCTTTTTGTGGTTTGGATCCTGTAGTAATGTGTTACCACACTGAAACAGTCAATAAATGCTGGTTCCGATTAGTATTTTAGAGGATAACGCTGGTTATGTCTGGGTTAGTTCTGGTATTTGCAACCATCTGGCTGATACTATCACAATTTTCGCGTACTTGTTGGCCAGATCTTGGGTTTTTTGTGGTTTGGATCCCGTCGTAATGTGGTTCCACACCGAAGCAGTCAATTAAACCTCGGTGCGATGAATATTTTGGAGGATAACGCTGGTTATGTTTCGGTTAGGTCTGGGATTTGCCCTCATCTGGCTCGTACATTCGCATTTTTCGCATACTTGTTGGCCAGACCCTGGCCTCTTTCTGGCTTGGGCCACGTAGTACTGTGGTATCACACTGAAACAGTCAATTGAACCTGGTTGCGATTAATATTTTGGAGGATAACACCGGTTATGTCTCGGTTAGGTCTGGGATTTGCCCTCATCTGGCTCGTACTTTCGCGATTTCGCATACTTGTTGGCCAGATCCAGGGCTTTTTGTTGTTTGGATCATGTAGTAATGTGGTACCGCACCGAAACAGTCAATTAAACCTGGCTGCGATTAATATTTTGGAGGATAACGCCGGTTATGTCTCGGTGAGGTCTGAGATTTGCCCACATCTGACTCGTACTTTCGTATTTTTCGCATACTTGTTGGCCAGATCCTGGCCTTTTTCAGGTTTGGAGCACGTAGTAATGTGGTGCCACACTGAAACAGTCAATAAAAGCTGGTTCCGATTAGTATTTTAGAGCATACGCTGGTTATGTCTGGGTTAGTTCTGGTATTTGCAATCATCTGGCTCGTACCTCCGCATTTTTCGCCTACTTGTTTGCAAGATCCTGGGCTTTTTCTGGTTTGGATCACGTAGTAATGCGGTACCGCACCGTAACAGTCAATTAAACCTGGTTGCGATTAATATTTTGGAGGATAACGCCGGTTATGTCCCGGTTAGGTCTGGGATTTGCCCTCATCTGGCACGTGCCTTCGCATTTTTCGCATACTTGTTGGCCAGATCCTGGGCTTTTTCTGGTTTGGATCACGTAGTAATATGGTACCACACTGAAACAGTCAATGGAAGCTGGTTCCGAACAGTATTTTAGAGGATAACGCCGGTTATGTCTCGGTCAGGTCTGGGATTTGCCCTCATCTGGCTCGTACTTTCGCGATTTCGCATACTTGTTGGCCAGATCATGGGTTTTTTCTGGTTTGGATCCCGTAGTAATGAGATTCCACACCGAAACAGTCAATTAAATCTGGTTGCGATTAATATTTTAGAGGATAACGCTGATTATGTCTCGGTTAGGTCTGGTATTTGCCCTCATCTGGCTCGTACTTTCGCGATTTCGCATACTTGTTGGCCAGATCCTGGGTTTTTTCTGGTTTATATCCCGTAGTAATGAGATTCCACACCGAAACAGTAAATTAAACCTGGTTCCGATTAATATTTTATAGGATAACGCCGGTTATGTCTGAGTGAGGTCTGGTATTTGCAATCATCTGGCTCGTACTTTCGCGATTTCGCATACTTGTTGGCCAGATCCTGGGCTTTTTGTGGTTTGGATCCTGTAGTAATGTGGTACCACACTGAAACAGTCAATAAAAGCTAGTTCCGATTAGTATTTTAGAGGATAACGCTGGTTATGTCTGGGTTAGTTCTGGAATTTGCAACCATCTGGCTCATACTATCACAATTTTCGCGTACTTGTTGGCCAGATCTTGGGTTTTTTGTGGTTTGGATCCCGTCATAATGTGGTTCCACACCGAAGCAGGCAATTAAACCTGGTTGCGATGAATATTTTGGAGGATAACGCTGGTTATGTTTGTGTTAGTTCTGGTATTTGCAATCATCTGGCTCATACTTTCGCAATTTTCGCGTACTTGTTGGCCTGATCTTGGGTTTTTTGTGGTCTGGATCCCGTCGTAATGTGGTTCCACACCGAAGCAGTCAATTAAACCTGGTTCCGATTAATATTTGAATGGATAACGCCGGTTATGTCTCGGTTAGTTCTGGGATTTGCCCTCATCTGGTTAGTACTTTCGCATTTCCCGCATACTTGTTGGCCAGATCCTGGGCTTTTTCTGGTTTGGATGGCGTAGTAATGTGGTACCACACTGAAACAGTCAATAAAAGCTGGTTCCGATTAGTATTTTAGAGGATAACGCTGGTTATGTCTGGGTTAGTTCTGGTATTTGCAACCATCTGGCTCATACTATCACAATTTTCGCGTACTTGTTGGCCAGATCTTGGGTTTTTTGTGGTTTGGATCCCGTCGTAATGTGGTTCCACACCGAAGCAGTCAATTAAACCTCGATGCGATGAATATTTTGGAGGATAACGCTGGTTATGTCTCGGTTAGGTCTGGGATTTGCCCTCATCTGGCTCCTACCTTCGCATTTTTCGCCTACTTATTGGCAAGATCCTGGGCTTTTTCTGGTTTGTGTCACGTTCTAATGCGGTACCACACCGAAACAGTCAATTAAACCTGGTTGCGATTAATATTTTAGAGGATAACGCCGGTTATGTCTCGGTTAGGTCTGGGTTTTGCCCTCATCTGGCTCGTACTTTCGCATTTTTCGCATACTTATTGGCAAGATCCTGGCCTTTTTCCGTTTGTATCACGTAGTAATGCGGTACTAAACCGAAACTGTCAATTAAACCTGGTTGCGATTAATACTTTAGAGGACAACGCTGGCTATGTCTCGGTTAGGTCTGGGATATGCCCTCATCTGGCCCGTACTTTCGCATTTTTGCATACTTGTTGGCCAGATCCTAGGCTTCTTGCTGGTTTGGATCACGTAGTAATGTGGTACCACACTGAAACAGTCAATAAAAGCTGGTTCCGATTAGTGTTTTAGAGGATAACGCTGGGTATGTCTGGGTTAGGTCTGGGATTTGCTGTCATCTGGCTCATACTTTCGCGTTTTTCGCATATTTGTTGGCCAGATCCTGTGTTTTTTCTGGTTTAGATCACGTAGTAATGTGGTACCACACTGAGACAGTCAATAAAAGCTGGTTCCGATTAGTGTTTTAGAGGATAACGCTGGTTAAGTCTGGGTTAGTTCTGGTATTTGCAATCATCTGGCTCATACGTTCGCTTTTTCGCATACTTGTTGGCCAGATGCTGGGTTTTTTCTGGTTTGGATCCCGTAATAATGACGTTCCACACCGAAACAGTCAATTTAACCTGGTTGCGATTAATATTTTAGAGGATAACGCCGGTTATGTCTCGGTTATGTCTGGTATTTGCCCTCATCTGGTTCGTACTTTCGCATTTTTCACATACTTGTTGGTCAGATCCTGGGCTTTTTCTGGTTTGGATCACGTAGTAATATGGTACCACACCGAAACAGTCAATGAAACCTGGTTGCGATTAATATTTTAGAGGATAACGCTGGTTATGTCTCGGTTAGGTCTGGGATTTGCACTCATCTTGCTCGTACTTTCGCATTTTTCGCCTACTTGTTGGCAAGATCCTGGGCTTTTTCTGGTTTGGATCACGTAGTAATGCGGCACCACACCGAAGCAGTCAACAAAAGCTGGTTCCGATTAGTTTTTTAGAGGATAACGCTGGTTATGTCTGGGTTAGTTCTGGTATTTGCAATAATCTGGCGCGTACTTTCGCATTTTTCGCATACTTGTTGGCCAGATCCAGGGCTTTTAATGGTTTGTATCACGTAGTAATATTGTACCACACTGAAACAGTCAATAGAAGCCGGTTCCGAATAGTATTTTACAGGGTAACGCTGGTTATGTCTGGGTTAGTTCTGGTATTTGCAACCATCTGGCTCATGCTTTCGCGATTTCGCATACTTGTTGGCCGGATCCTGGGTTTTTTCTGGTTTGGATCCCGTTGTACTGAGATTCCACACAGAAACAGTCAATTAAACCTGGTTGCGATTAATATTTTACAGGATAACGCCGGTTATATCTCGGTTAGGTCTGGGATTTGCCCTCAACTGGCTCGTACTTTCGCATTCTTCTAGAGGATAACGCCGGTTATGTCTAGGTTAGGTCTGGTATATGCCCTAATCTGGCTCGTACTTTCGCATTTTTCGCATACTTGTTGGCCAGATCCTGGGCTTTGTCTGGTTTGTTTCACGTAGTAATGTGGTTCTACACCGAAGCAGTCAACAAAAGCTGGTTCCGAATAGTATTTTACAGGATAGCGCTAGTTATGTCTGGGTTAGTTCTGGTATTTGCAATCATCTGGCTCGTACTTTCGCATTTTTCGCATACTTGTTGGCCAGACCCTGGCCTCTCCCTGGCTTGGACCACGTAGTACTGTGGTGTCACACTGAAACAGTCAATTAAACCTGGTTCCGATTAATATTTTAGAGGATAACGCCGGTTATGTCTCGGTGAGGTCTGAGATTTGCCCACATCTGACTCATACTTTCGCATTTTTCGCATGCTTGTTGACCAGATCCTGGGGTTTTTCTGGTTTGGATCACATAGTAGTGTGATACCACACTGAAACAGTGGATTTAACATGGTTTTGATCAATATTTTACAGGATAAAACATGTTAGGTCTGAGTTGGTTCTAGGATTTGCCGTCATCAGGCTCATACTTTCGCATATTTCGCCTACTTGTTAGCGAGATCCTTTGCTTTTTCTGGTTTGGATCACATAGAAATGTGGTACCACACTGAAACAGACAATTAAACCTGGTTTCGATCAATATTTCACAGGATAACGCATGTTAGGTCTAGGTTAGGCCTTGGATTTGCCCTCATCAGACTCATACTTTCGCATGCTTCACATACTTGTTGAACAGATCCCGGGTTTTTTCTGGTTGGGATCACGTAGTACTGTGTTACCACACTGATACAGACCATTAATCCTGGTTTCGATCAATATTTTAGAGGATACGCAAGTTAGGTCTGGGATAGGTCTGGGATTTGCCCTCGTCAGGCTCATACTTTCGCATTCTCCAAATACATGTTGACGAGATCCTGGGTTTTTTCTGGTTTGGATCGCGTAGTAGTGTGGTACCACACTGAAACATTCAATTAAATCTGGTTTCGATCAATATTTTTGAGGATAACGCATGTTAGGTCTGGCTTAGGTCTAGGATTTGCCCTCAGCAGGCTCATACTTTCGCATTTTTCACATACTTGTTGAACAGATCCTGGGTTTTTCTGGTATGGATCACGTAGTAATGTGGTACCCCACTGAAACAGTCCATTAAACCTGGTTTCGATCAATATTTTAGAGAATGACTCATATTAGATCTAGGTCAGGTCTGGGATTTGCTCTCATCAGTCTCGTACTTTCGCATATTTCTCATACTTGATGGCCAGATTCTGTGTTTTTTCTTGTTTGGATCACGTAGTAATGTGGTACCACACTGAAACAGTCCATTAAACCTGGTTTCGATCAATATTTTAGAGGATAACGCATGTTATGTCTAGTTTAGGCCGGGGATTTGCCGTCATCAGACACATATTTTCGCGTTCTACACATACCTGTTAAACAGATCCTGGGTATTTTTCTGGTTTGGATCAGGTAGTAATGTGGTACCACACCGAAACAGTCGATTAAACCTGGTTTCGGTCAATATCTTTGAGGATAACGCATGTTATGTCTGGGTTAGGTCTAGGATTTGCCCTCAGCAGGCTCATACTTTCGCATTTTTCACATACTTGTTGAACAGATCCTGGGTTTTTCTGGTTTGGATCACGTAGTAATGTGGTACCACACTGAAACAGTCCATTAAACCTGGTTTCCATCAATATTTTAGAGGACAACGCAAGCTAGGTCTGGGATAGGACTGGGATTTGCCCTCATCATGGTCATATAGTCGCATTTTGCACATACTTGTTGAACAGATCCCTGGCTATTTCTGGTTTGGATCACGTAATAATGTGGTACCACTCTGAAACAGTCCATTAAACCTGGTTACGATCAATATTTTAGAGGATAAGGCAAGTTAGGTCTGGGTTAGGTCTGGGATTTGCCCTCAGCAGGCTCATACTTTCGCATATTTCTCATACTTGATGGCCAGATCCTGGGCTTTCTCTGGATTGCATCACGAAGTAATGTGGTACCACACTGGAACAGTCCATTAAACCTGGTTTCGATCAATATTTTAGAGGATAACGCAAGTTAGGCCTAGGTTAGGCCTGGGATTTTCCCTCAGACACATACTTTCGCATTCTTCACATACTTGTTGAACGGATCCTGGGTTTTTTCTGGTTTGGATCACGTAGTAATGCGGTACCACACCGAAAAAGTCCATTAAACCTGGTTTCGATGAATATTTTAGAGAATAATTCATGTTAGGTCTACGTCAGGTCTGGGATTTGCTGTCATCAGGCTCGTTCTTTCGCATATTTCTCATACTTGTTGAACAGATCCCTGGCTATTTCTGGTTTGGATCACGTAGTAATGTGGTACCACACTGAAACAGTCAATTAAACCTGGTTTCGATCAATATTTTAGAGGATAACGCATGTTATGTCTCGGTTGGGCGTGGGATTTGCCCTCCTCAGGGTCATATTTTCGCATTTTTCACATACTTGTTGAACAGATCCCTGGCTATTTCTGATTTGGATTACGTAGTAATGTGGTACTACACTGAAACAGTCAATTAAACCTGGTTTCGATCAATATTTTAGAGGATAACGCATGTTATGTCTAGGTTGGGCTTGGGATTTGCCCTCATCAGACACATATTTTCGCGTTCTACACATAACTGTTAAGCAGATCCTGGGTATTTTTCTGGTTTGGATCAGGTGGTAATGTGGTACCACACTGAAACAGTCTATTAAACCAGGGGTCGATCAATATTTTAGAGGATAACGCATGTTATATCTAGGTTGGGCCTGGGATTTGCCCTCACCAGACACATACTTTCGGATTCTCCACATACTTGTTAAACAGATCCTGGGCATTTTCTGGATTGGATCACGTAGTAATGTGGTGCCACACTGAAACAGTAAATTAATCCTGGTTTCGATCAATATTTTAGAGGATACGCAAGTTAGGTCTGGGATAGGTCTGGGATTTGCCCTCGTCAGGCTCATACTTTCGCATTCTCCAAATACATGTTGACGAGATCCTGGGTTTTTTCTGGTTTGGATCGCGTAGTAGTGTGGTACCACACTGAAACATTCAATTAAATCTGGTTTCGATCAATATTTTTGAGGATAACGCATGTTAGGTCTGGCTTAGGTCTAGGATTTGCCCTCAGCAGGCTCATACTTTCGCATTTTTCACATACTCGTTGAACAGATCCTGGGTTTTTCTGGTATGGATCACGTAGTAATGTGGTACCCCACTGAAACAGTCCATTAAACCTGGTTTCGATCAATATTTTAGAGGATAACGCAAGTTAGGTCTGGGATAGGTCCGGGATTTGCACTCATCAGGGTAATATTTTCGTTTTTTTCACATATTTGTTGAACAGATCCCTGGCTATTTCTGGTTTGGATCACGTAGTAATGTGGTACCACACTGAAACAGTCAATTAAATCTGGTTTCGATCAATATTTTAGAGGGTAACGCATGTTATGTCTCGGATAGGTCTGGGATTTGCCCTCGTCAGACACATACTTTCGCATTCTTCACATACTTGTTGAACAGATCCTGGGTTTTTTCTGGTTTGGATCACGTAGTAATGTGGTACCACACTGAAACAGTCCATTAAACCTGGTTTCGATCAATATTTTAGAGGATAACGCATGTTATGTCTGGGATAGGTCTGGGATTTGCCCTCGTCAGGCTCATACTTTCGCATTCTCCACATACTTGTTGACGAGATCCTGGGTTTTTTCTGGTTTGGATCACGTAGTAATGTGGTACCACACAGAAACAGTCCTTTAAACCTGGTTTCGATCAATATTTTAGAGGATATCGCAAATTAGGTCTAGGTTAGGCCTGGGATTTTCCCTCATCAGACACATACTTTCGCATTCTTCACATACTTGTTGAACAGATCCTGGGTTTTTTCTGGTTTGGATCACGTAGTAATGTGGTACCACACTGAAACAGTCCATTAAACCTGGTTTCGATCAATATTTTAGAGGGTAACGCATGTTATGTCTCGGATAGGTCTGGGATTTGCCCTCGTCAGACACATACTTTCGCATTCTTCACATACTTGTTGAACAGATCCTGGGTTTTTTCTGGTTTGGATCACGTAGTAATGTGGTACCACACTGATACAGTCCATTAAACCTGGTTTCGATCAATATTTAAGAGGATAACGCATGTTATGTCTGGGATAGGTCTGGGATTTGCCCTCGTCAGGCTCATACTTTCGCATTCTCCACATACTTGTTGACGAGATCCTGGGTTTTTTCTGGTTTGGATCGCGTAGTAATGTGGTACCACACTGAAACATTCAATTAAATCTGGTCTTGATAAATATTTTAGAGGATAACGCATGTTAGGTCTGGGTTAGGTCTAGGATTTGTCCTCAGCAGGCTCATACTTTCGCATACTTCTCATACTTGATGGCCAGATCCTGGGCTTTTACTGGTTTGGATCACGTAGTAATGTGGTACCACACTGAAACAGTCGATTAAACCTGGTTTCGATCAATATTTTAGACGATATCGCATGTTAGGTCTGGGATAGTTCTGGGATTTGCCATCATCAGGGTCATACTTTCGCATTTTTCGCATACTCGTTGGCCTGATCCTGGGCTTTCACTGGTCTGGATCACGTAGCAATCTGGTACCACACTGAAACAGTCGATTAAACCTGGTTTCGATCAATATTTTAGATGATATCGCATGTTAGGTCTAGGTTGGGCTTGGGATTTGCCCTCATCAGTCACATATTTTCGCGTTCTACACATAACTGTTAAACAGATCCTGGGTATTTTTCTGGTTTGGATCAGGTGGTAATGTGGTACCACACTGAAACAGTCTATTAAACCAGGTTTCGATCAATATTTTTGAGGATAAAGCATGTTAGGTCCTGGTTAGGCCTGGGATTTTCCCTCATCAGACACATACTTTCGGATTCTCCACATACTTGTTGAACGGATCCTGGGTTTTTTCTGGTTTGGATCACGTAGTAATGTGGTACCACACTGAAACAGTCCATTAAACCTGGTTTCGATCAATATTTTAGAGGATAACGCATGTTATGTCTCGGTTGGGCGTGGGATTTGCCCTCCTCAGGGTCATATTTTCGCATTTTTCACATACTTGTTGAACAGATCCCTGGCTATTTCTGATTTGGATTACGTAGTAATGTGGTACTACACTGAAACAGTCAATTAAACCTGGTTTCGATCAATATTTTAGAGGATAACGCATGTTATGTCTAGGTTGGGCTTGGGATTTGCCCTCATCAGACACATATTTTCGCGTTCTACACATAACTGTTAAGCAGATCCTGGGTATTTTTCTGGTTTGGATCAGGTGGTAATGTGGTACCACACTGAAACAGTCTATTAAACCAGGGGTCGATCAATATTTTAGAGGATAACGCATGTTATATCTAGGTTGGGCCTGGGATTTGCCCTCACCAGACACATACTTTCGGATTCTCCACATACTTGTTAAACAGATCCCGGGCATTTTCTGGATTGGATCACGTAGTAATGTGGTGCCACACTGAAACAGTAAATTAATCCTGGTTTCGATCAATATTTTAGAGGATACGCAAGTTAGGTCTGGGATAGGTCTGGGATTTGCCCTCGTCAGGCTCATACTTTCGCATTCTCCAAATACATGTTGACGAGATCCTGGGTTTTTTCTGGTTTGGATCGCGTAGTAGTGTGGTACCACACTGAAACATTCAATTAAATCTGGTTTCGATCAATATTTTTGAGGATAACGCATGTTAGGTCTGGGTTAGGTCTAGGATTTGCCCTCAGCAGGCTCATACTTTCGCATTTTTCACATACTTGTTGAACAGATCCTGGGTTTTTCTGGTATGGATCACGTAGTAATGTGGTACCCCACTGAAACAGTCCATTAAACCTGGTTTCGATCAATATTTTAGAGGATAACGCAAGTTAGGTCTGGGATAGGTCCGGGATTTGCACTCATCAGGTTAATATTTTCGTTTTTTTCACATATTTGTTGAACAGATCCCTGGCTATTTCTGGTTTGGATCACGTAGTAATGTGGTACCACACTGAAACAGTCAATTAAATCTGGTTTCGATCAATATTTTTGAGGATAACGCATGTTAGGTCTGGGTTAGGTCTAGGATTTGCCCTCAGCAGGCTCATACTTTCGCATTCTTCACATACTTGTTGAACAGATCCTGGGTTTTTTCTGGTTTGGATCACGTAGTAATGTGGTACCACACTGAAACAGTCCATTAAACCTGGTTTCGATCAATATTTTAGAGGGTAACGCATGTTATGTCTCGGATAGGTCTGGGATTTGCCCTCGTCAGACACATACTTTCGCATTCTTCACATACTTGTTGAACAGATCCTGGGTTTTTTCTGGTTTGGATCACGTAGTAATGTGGTACCACACTGAAACAGTCCATTAAACCTGGTTTCGATCAATATTTTAGAGGATAACGCATGTTATGTCTGGGATAGGTCTGGGATTTGCCCTCGTCAGGCTCATACTTTCGCATTCTCCACATACTTGTTGACGAGATCCTGGGTTTTTTCTGGTTTGGATCACGTAGTAATGTGGTACCACACAGAAACAGTCCTTTAAACCTGGTTTCGATCAATATTTTAGAGGATATCGCAAATTAGGTCTAGGTTAGGCCTGGGATTTTCCCTCATCAGACACATACTTTCGCATTCTTCACATACTTGTTGAACAGATCCTGGGTTTTTTCTGGTTTGGATCACGTAGTAATGTGGTACCACACTGAAACAGTCCATTAAACCTGGTTTCGATCAATATTTTAGAGGGTAACGCATGTTATGTCTCGGATAGGTCTGGGATTTGCCCTCGTCAGACACATACTTTCGCATTCTTCACATACTTGTTGAACAGATCCTGGGTTTTTTCTGGTTTGGATCACGTAGTAATGTGGTACCACACTGATACAGTCCATTAAACCTGGTTTCGATCAATATTTTAGAGGATAACGCATGTTATGTCTGGGATAGGTCTGGGATTTGCCCTCGTCAGGCTCATACTTTCGCATTCTCCATATACTTGTTGACGAGATCCTGGGTTTTTTCTGGTTTGGATCGCGTAGTAATGTGGTACCACACTGAAACATTCAATTAAATCTGGTCTTGATAAATATTTTAGAGGATAACGCATGTTAGGTCTGGGTTAGGTCTAGGATTTGTCCTCAGCAGGCTCATACTTTCGCATACTTCTCATACTTGATGGCCAGATCCTGGGCTTTTACTGGTTTGGATCACGTAGTAATGTGGTACCACACTGAAACAGTCGATTAAACCTGGTTTCGATCAATATTTTAGACGATATCGCATGTTAGGTCTGGGATAGTTCTGGGATTTGCCATCATCAGGGTCATACTTTCGCATTTTTCGCATACTCGTTGGCCTGATCCTGGGCTTTCACTGGTCTGGATCACGTAGCAATCTGGTACCACACTGAAACAGTCGATTAAACCTTGTTTCGATCAATATTTTAGATGATATCGCATGTTAGGTCTAGGTTGGGCTTGGGATTTGCCCTCATCAGTCACATATTTTCGCGTTCTACACATAACTGTTAAACAGATTCTGGGTATTTTTCTGGTTTGGATCAGGTGGTAATGTGGTACCACACTGAAACAGTCTATTAAACCAGGTTTCGATCAATATTTTTGAGGATAAAGCATGTTAGGTCCTGGTTAGGCCTGGGATTTTCCCTCATCAGACACATACTTTCGCATTCTCCACATACTTGTTGAACGGATCCTGGGTTTTTTCTGGTTTGGATCACGTAGTAATGTGGTACCACACTGAAACAGTCCATTAAACCTGGTTTCGATCAATATTTTAGAGGATAACACAAGTTATGTCTGGGATAGGTTCGGGATTTGCCCTCGTCAGGCTCATACTTTCGCATTCTCCACATACTTGCTGACCAGATCCTGGGTTTTTTCTGGTTTGGAACACGTAATAATGTGGTACCACACTGAAAAAGTCCATTAAACCTGGATTCGATGAATATTTTAGAGAATGACACATGTTAGATCTAGGTCAGGTCTGGGATTTGCTCTCATCAGTCTCGTACTTTCGCATATTTCTCATACTTGATGGCCAGATTCTGGGCTTTTTCTGGTTTGGATCCCGTAGTAATGTGGTACCACACTGAAACAGTCCATTAAACCTGGTTTCGATCAATATATTAGAGGATAACGCAAGTTATGTCTGGGATAGGTTCGGGATTTGCCCTCGTCAGGCTAATACTTTCGCATTCTCCACATACTTGTTGACCAGATCCTGGGTTTTTTCTGGTTTGGAACACGTAATAATGTGGTACCACTCTGAAGAAGTCCATTAAACCTGGATTCGATGAATATTTTAGAGAATGACTCATATTAGATCTAGGTCAGGTCTGGGATTTGCTCTCATCAGTCTCGTACTTTCGCATATTTCTCATACTTGATGGCCAGATTCTGGGTTTTTTCTTGTTTGGATCTCGTAGTAATGTGGTACCACACTGAAACAGTCCATTAAACCTGGTTTCGATCAATATTTTAGAGGATAACGCATGTTATGTCTAGTTTAGGCCGGGGATTTGCCGTCATCAGACACATATTTTCGCGTTCTACACATACCTGTTAAACAGATCCTGGGTATTTTTCTGGTTTGGATCAGGTAGTAATGTGGTACCACACCGAAACAGTCGATTAAACCTGGTTTCGGTCAATATCTTTGAGGATAACGCATGTTATGTCTGGGTTAGGTCTAGGATTTGCCCTCAGCAGGCTCATACTTTCGCATTTTTCACATACTTGTTGAACAGATCCTGGGTTTTTCTGGTTTGGATCACGTAGTAATGTGGTACCACACTGAAACAGTCCATTAAACCTGGTTTCCATCAATATTTTAGAGGACAACGCAAGTTAGGTCTGGGCTAGGACTGGGATTTGCCCTCATCATGGTCATATAGTCGCATTTTGCACATACTTGTTGAACAGATCCCTGGCTATTTCTGGTTTGGATCACGTAATAATGTGGTACCACTCTGAAACAGTCCACTAAACCAGGTTACGATCAATATTTTAGAGGATAAGGCAAGTTAGGTCTGGGTTAGGTCTGGGATTTGCCCTCAGCAGGCTCATACTTTCGCATATTTCTCATACTTGATGGCCAGATCCTGGGCTTTCTCTGGATTGCATCACGAAGTAATGTGGTACCACACTGGAACAGTCCATTAAACCTGGTTTCGATCAATATTTTAGAGGATAACGCAAGTTAGGCCTAGGTTAGGCCTGGGATTTTCCCTCAGACACATACTTTCGCATTCTTCACATACTTGTTGAACGGATCCTGGGTTCTTTCTGGTTTGGATCACGTAGTAATGCGGTACCACACCGAAAAAGTCCATTAAACCTGGTTTCGATGAATATTTTAGAGAATAATTCATGTTAGGTCTACGTCAGGTCTGGGATTTGCTGTCATCAGGCTCGTTCTTTCGCATATTTCTCATACTTGTTGAACAGATCCCTGGCTATTTCTGGTTTGGATCACGTAGTAATGTGGTACCACACTGAAACAGTCAATTAAACCTGGTTTCGATCAATATTTTAGAGGATAACGCATGTTATGTCTCGGTTGGGCGTGGGATTTGCCCTCCTCAGGGTCATATTTTCGCATTTTTCACATACTTGTTGAACAGATCCCTGGCTATTTCTGATTTGGATTACGTAGTAATGTGGTACTACACTGAAACAGTCAATTAAACCTGGTTTCGATCAATATTTTAGAGGATAACGCATGTTATGTCTAGGTTGGGCTTGGGATTTGCCCTCATCAGACACATATTTTCGCGTTCTACACATAACTGTTAAGCAGATCCTGGGTATTTTTCTGGTTTGGATCAGGTGGTAATGTGGTACCACACTGAAACAGTCTATTAAACCAGGGGTCGATCAATATTTTAGAGGATAACGCATGTTATATCTAGGTTGGGCCTGGGATTTGCCCTCACCAGACACATACTTTCGGATTCTCCACATACTTGTTAAACAGATCCTGGGCATTTTCTGGATTGGATCACGTAGTAATGTGGTGCCACACTGAAACAGTAAATTAATCCTGGTTTCGATCAATATTTTAGAGGATACGCAAGTTAGGTCTGGGATAGGTCTGGGATTTGCCCTCGTCAGGCTCATACTTTCGCATTCTCCAAATACATGTTGACGAGATCCTGGGTTTTTTCTGGTTTGGATCGCGTAGTAGTGTGGTACCACACTGAAACATTCAATTAAATCTGGTTTCGATCAATATTTTTGAGGATAACGCATGTTAGGTCTGGGTTAGGTCTAGGATTTGCCCTCAGCAGGCTCATACTTTCGCATTTTTCACATACTTGTTGAACAGATCCTGGGTTTTTCTGGTATGGATCACGTAGTAATGTGGTACCCCACTGAAACAGTCCATTAAACCTGGTTTCGATCAATATTTTAGAGGATAACGCAAGTTAGGTCTGGGATAGGTCCGGGATTTGCACTCATCAGGTTAATATTTTCGTTTTTTTCACATATTTGTTGAACAGATCCCTGGCTATTTCTGGTTTGGATCACGTAGTAATGTGGTACCACACTGAAACAGTCAATTAAATCTGGTTTCGATCAATATTTTTGAGGATAACGCATGTTAGGTCTGGGTTAGGTCTAGGATTTGCCCTCAGCAGGCTCATACTTTCGCATTCTTCACATACTTGTTGAACAGATCCTGGGTTTTTTCTGGTTTGGATCACGTAGTAATGTGGTACCACACTGAAACAGTCCATTAAACCTGGTTTCGATCAATATTTTAGAGGGTAACGCATGTTATGTCTCGGATTGGTCTGGGATTTGCCCTCGTCAGACACATACTTTCGCATTCTTCACATACTTGTTGAACAGATCCTGGGTTTTTTCTGGTTTGGATCACGTAGTAATGTGGTACCACACTGAAACAGTCCATTAAACCTGGTTTCGATCAATATTTTAGAGGATAACGCATGTTATGTCTGGGATAGGTCTGGGATTTGCCCTCGTCAGGCTCATACTTTCGCATTCTCCACATACTTGTTGACGAGATCCTGGGTTTTTTCTGGTTTGGATCACGTAGTAATGTGGTACCACACAGAAACAGTCCTTTAAACCTGGTTTCGATCAATATTTTAGAGGATATCGCAAATTAGGTCTAGGTTAGGCCTGGGATTTTCCCTCATCAGACACATACTTTCGCATTCTTCACATACTTGTTGAACAGATCCTGGGTTTTTTCTGGTTTGGATCACGTAGTAATGTGGTACCACACTGAAACAGTCCATTAAACCTGGTTTCGATCAATATTTTAGAGGGTAACGCATGTTATGTCTCGGATAGGTCTGGGATTTGCCCTCGTCAGACACATACTTTCGCATTCTTCACATACTTGTTGAACAGATCCTGGGTTTTTTCTGGTTTGGATCACGTAGTAATGTGGTACCACACTGATACAGTCCATTAAACCTGGTTTCGATCAATATTTTAGAGGATAACGCATGTTATGTCTGGGATAGGTCTGGGATTTGCCCTCGTCAGGCTCATACTTTCGCATTCTCCACATACTTGTTGACGAGATCCTGGGTTTTTTCTGGTTTGGATCGCGTAGTAATGTGGTACCACACTGAAACATTCAATTAAATCTGGTCTTGATAAATATTTTAGAGGATAACGCATGTTAGGTCTGGGTTAGGTCTAGGATTTGTCCTCAGCAGGCTCATACTTTCGCATACTTCTCATACTTGATGGCCAGATCCTGGGCTTTTACTGGTTTGGATCACGTAGTAATGTGGTACCACACTGAAACAGTCGATTAAACCTGGTTTCGATCAATATTTTAGACGATATCGCATGTTAGGTCTGGGATAGTTCTGGGATTTGCCATCATCAGGGTCATACTTTCGCATTTTTCGCATACTCGTTGGCCTGATCCTGGGCTTTCACTGGTCTGGATCGCGTAGCAATCTGGTACCACACTGAAACAGTCGATTAAACCTGGTTTCGATCAATATTTTAGATGATATCGCATGTTAGGTCTAGGTTGGGCTTGGGATTTGCCCTCATCAGTCACATATTTTCGCGTTCTACACATAACTGTTAAACAGATCCTGGGTATTTTTCTGGTTTGGATCAGGTGGTAATGTGCTACCACACTGAAACAGTCTATTAAACCAGGTTTCGATCAATATTTTTGAGGATAAAGCATGTTAGGTCCTGGTTAGGCCTGGGATTTTCCCTCATCAGACACATACTTTCGCATTCTCCACATACTTGTTGAACGGATCCTGGGTTTTTTCTGGTTTGGATCACGTAGTAATGTGGTACCACACTGAAACAGTCCATTAAACCTGGTTTCGATCAATATTTTAGAGGATAACACAAGTTATGTCTGGGATAGGTTCGGGATTTGCCCTCGTCAGGCTCATACTTTCGCATTCTCCACATACTAGCTGACCAGATCCTGGGTTTTTTTCTGGTTTGGAACACGTAATAATGTGGTACCACACTGAAAAAGTCCATTAAACCTGGATTCGATGAATATTTTAGAGAATGACTCATGTTAGATCTAGGTCAGGTCTGGGATTTGCTCTCATCAGTCTCGTACTTTCGCATATTTCTCATACTTGATGGCCAGATTCTGGGCTTTTTCTGGTTTGGATCCCGTAGTAATGTGGTACCACACTGAAACAGTCCATTAAACCTGGTTTCGATCAATATATTAGAGGATAACGCAAGTTATGTCTGGGATAGGTTCGGGATTTGCCCTCGTCAGGCTAATACTTTCGCATTCTCCACATACTTGTTGACCAGATCCTGGGTTTTTTCTGGTTTGGAACACGTAATAATGTGGTACCACACTGAAGAAGTCCATTAAACCTGGTTTCGGTCAATATCTTTGAGGATAACGCATGTTATGTCTGGGTTAGGTCTAGGATTTGCCCTCAGCAGGCTCATACTTTCGCATTTTTCACATACTTGTTGAACAGATCCTGGGTTTTTCTGGTTTGGATCACGTAGTAATGTGGTACCACACTGAAGCAGTCCATTAAACCTGGTTTCCATCAATATTTTAGAGAACAACGCAAGTTAGGTCTGGGATAGGACTGGGATTTGCCCTCATCATGGTCATATAGTCGCATTTTGCACATACTTGTTGAACAGATCCCTGGCTATTTCTGGTTTGGATCACGTAATAATGTGGTACCACTCTGAAACAGTCCATTAAACCTGGTTACGATCAATATTTTAGAGGATAAGGCAAGTTAGGTCTGGGTTAGGTCTGGGATTTGCCCTCAGCAGGCTCATACTTTCGCATATTTCTCATACTTGATGGCCAGATCCTGGGCTTTCTCTGGATTGCATCACGAAGTAATGTGGTACCACACTGGAACAGTCCATTAAACCTGGTTTCGATCAATATTTTAGAGGATAACGCAAGTTAGGCCTAGGTTAGGCCTGGGATTTTCCCTCAGACACATACTTTCGCATTCTTCACATACTTGTTGAACGGATCCTGGGTTCTTTCTGGTTTGGATCACGTAGTAATGCGGTACCACACCGAAAAAGTCCATTAAACCTGGTTTCGATGAATATTTTAGAGAATAATTCATGTTAGGTCTACGTCAGGTCTGGGATTTGCTGTCATCAGGCTCGTTCTTTCGCATATTTCTCATACTTGTTGAACAGATCCCTGGCTATTTCTGGTTTGGATCACGTAGTAATGTGGTACCACACTGAAACAGTCAATTAAACCTGGTTTCGATCAATATTTTAGAGGATAACGCATGTTATGTCTCGGTTGGGCGTGGGATTTGCCCTCCTCAGGGTCATATTTTCGCATTTTTCACATACTTGTTGAACAGATCCCTGGCTATTTCTGATTTGGATTACGTAGTAATGTGGTACTACACTGAAACAGTCAATTAAACCTGGTTTCGATCAATATTTTAGAGGATAACGCATGTTATGTCTAGGTTGGGCTTGGGATTTGCCCTCATCAGACACATATTTTCGCGTTCTACACATAACTGTTAAGCAGATCCTGGGTATTTTTCTGGTTTGGATCAGGTGGTAATGTGGTACCACACTGAAACAGTCTATTAAACCAGGGGTCGATCAATATTTTAGAGGATAACGCATGTTATATCTAGGTTGGGCCTGGGATTTGCCCTCACCAGACACATACTTTCGGATTCTCCACATACTTGTTAAACAGATCCTGGGCATTTTCTGGATTGGATCACGTAGTAATGTGGTGCCACACTGAAACAGTAAATTAATCCTGGTTTCGATCAATATTTTAGAGGATACGCAAGTTAGGTCTGGGATAGGTCTGGGATTTGCCCTCGTCAGGCTCATACTTTCGCATTCTCCAAATACATGTTGACGAGATCCTGGGTTTTTTCTGGTTTGGATCGCGTAGTAGTGTGGTACCACACTGAAACATTCAATTAAATCTGGTTTCGATCAATATTTTTGAGGATAACGCATGTTAGGTCTGGGTTAGGTCTAGGATTTGCCCTCAGCAGGCTCATACTTTCGCATTTTTCACATACTTGTTGAACAGATCCTGGGTTTTTCTGGTATGGATCACGTAGTAATGTGGTACCCCACTGAAACAGTCCATTAAACCTGGTTTCGATCAATATTTTAGAGGATAACGCAAGTTAGGTCTGGGATAGGTCCGGGATTTGCACTCATCAGGTTAATATTTTCGTTTTTTTCACATATTTGTTGAACAGATCCCTGGCTATTTCTGGCTTGGATCACGTAGTAATGTGGTACCACACTGAAACAGTCAATTAAATCTGGTTTCGATCAATATTTTTGAGGATAACGCATGTTAGGTCTGGGTTAGGTCTAGGATTTGCCCTCAGCAGGCTCATACTTTCGCATTCTTCACATACTTGTTGAACAGATCCTGGGTTTTTTCTGGTTTGGATCACGTAGTAATGTGGTACCACACTGAAACAGTCCATTAAACCTGGTTTCGATCAATATTTTAGAGGGTAACGCATGTTATGTCTCGGATAGGTCTGGGATTTGCCCTCGTCAGACACATACTTTCGCATTCTTCACATACTTGTTGAACAGATCCTGGGTTTTTTCTGGTTTGGATCACGTAGTAATGTGGTACCACACTGAAACAGTCCATTAAACCTGGTTTCGATCAATATTTTAGAGGATAACGCATGTTATGTCTGGGATAGGTCTGGGATTTGCCCTCGTCAGGCTCATACTTTCGCATTCTCCACATACTTGTTGACGAGATCCTGGGTTTTTTCTGGTTTGGATCACGTAGTAATGTGGTACCACACAGAAACAGTCCTTTAAACCTGGTTTCGATCAATATTTTAGAGGATATCGCAAATTAGGTCTAGGTTAGGCCTGGGATTTTCCCTCATCAGACACATACTTTCGCATTCTTCACATACTTGTTGAACAGATCCTGGGTTTTTTCTGGTTTGGATCACGTAGTAATGTGGTACCACACTGAAACAGTCCATTAAACCTGGTTTCGATCAATATTTTAGAGGGTAACGCATGTTATGTCTCGGATAGGTCTGGGATTTGCCCTCGTCAGACACATACTTTCGCATTCTTCACATACTTGTTGAACAGATCCTGGGTTTTTTCTGGTTTGGATCACGTAGTAATGTGGTACCACACTGATACAGTCCATTAAACCTGGTTTCGATCAATATTTTAGAGGATAACGCATGTTATGTCTGGGATAGGTCTGGGATTTGCCCTCGTCAGGCTCATACTTTCGCATTCTCCACATACTTGTTGACGAGATCCTGGGTTTTTTCTGGTTTGGATCGCGTAGTAATGTGGTACCACACTGAAACATTCAATTAAATCTGCTCTTGATAAATATTTTAGAGGATAACGCATGTTAGGTCTGGGTTAGGTCTAGGATTTGTCCTCAGCAGGCTCATACTTTCGCATACTTCTCATACTTGTTGGCCAGATCCTGGGCTTTTACTGGTTTGGATCACGTAGTAATGTGGTACCACACTGAAACAGTCGATTAAACCTGGTTTCGATCAATATTTTAGACGATATCGCATGTTAGGTCTGGGATAGTTCTGGGATTTGCCATCATCAGGGTCATACTTTCGCATTTTTCGCATACTCGTTGGCCTGATCCTGGGCTTTCACTGGTCTGGATCACGTAGCAATCTGGTACCACACTGAAACAGTCGATTAAACCTGGTTTCGATCAATATTTTAGATGATATCGCATGTTAGGTCTAGGTTGGGCTTGGGATTTGCCCTCATCAGTCACATATTTTCGCGTTCTACACATAACTGTTAAACAGATCCTGGGTATTTTTCTGGTTTGGATCAGGTGGTAATGTGGTACCACACTGAAACAGTCTATTAAACCAGGTTTCGATCAATATTTTTGAGGATAAAGCATGTTAGGTCCTGGTTAGGCCTGGGATTTTCCCTCATCAGACACATACTTTCGCATTCTCCACATACTTGTTGAACGGATCCTGGGTTTTTTCTGGTTTGGATCACGTAGTAATGTGGTACCACACTGAAACAGTCCATTAAACCTGGTTTCGATCAATATTTTAGAGGATAACACAAGTTATGTCTGGGATAGGTTCGGGATTTGCCCTCGTCAGGCTCATACTTTCGCATTCTCCACATACTTGCTGACCAGATCCTGGGTTTTTTCTGGTTTGGAACACGTAATAATGTGGTACCACACTGAAAAAGTCCATTAAACCTGGATTCGATGAATATTTTAGAGAATGACTCATGTTAGATCTAGGTCAGGTCTGGGATTTGCTCTCATCAGTCTCGTACTTTCGCATATTTCTCATACTTGATGGCCAGATTCTGGGCTTTTTCTGGTTTGGATCCCGTAGTAATGTGGTACCACACTGAAACAGTCCATTAAACCTGGTTTCGATCAATATATTAGAGGATAACGCAAGTTATGTCTGGGATAGGTCCGGGATTTGCCCTCGTCAGGCTAATACTTTCGCATTCTCCACATACTTGTTGACCAGATCCTGGGTTTTTTCTGGTTTGGAACACGTAATAATGTGGTACCACACTGAAGAAGTCCATTAAACCTGGATTCGATGAATATTTTAGAGAATGACTCATATTAGATCTAGGTCAGGTCTGGGATTTGCTCTCATCAGTCTCGTACTTTCGCATATTTCTCATACTTGATGGCCAGATTCTGGGTTTTTTCTTGTTTGGATCTCGTAGTAATGTGGTACCACACTGAAACAGTCCATTAAACCTGGTTTCGATCAATATTTTAGAGGATAACGCATGTTATGTCTAGTTTAGGCCGGGGATTTGCCGTCATCAGACACATATTTTCGCGTTCTACACATACCTGTTAAACAGATCCTGGGTATTTTTCTGGTTTGGATCAGGTAGTAATGTGGTACCACACCGAAACAGTCGATTAAACCTGGTTTCGGTCAATATCTTTGAGGATAACGCATGTTATGTCTGGGTTAGCTCTAGGATTTGCCCTCAGCAGGCTCATACTTTCGCATTTTTCACATACTTGTTGAACAGATCCTGGGTTTTTCTGGTTTGGATCACGTAGTAATGTGGTACCACACTGAAACAGTCCATTAAACCTGGTTTCCATCAATATTTTAGAGGACAACGCAAGTTAGGTCTGGGATAGGACTGGGATTTGCCCTCATCATGGTCATATAGTCGCATTTTGCACATACTTGTTGAACAGATCCCTGGCTATTTCTGGTTTGGATCACGTAATAATGTGGTACCACTCTGAAACAGTCCATTAAACCTGGTTACGATCAATATTTTAGAGGATAAGGCATGTTAGGTCTGGGTTAGGTCTGGGATTTGCCCTCAGCAGGCTCATACTTTCGCATATTTCTCATACTTGATGGCCAGATCCTGGGCTTTCTCTGGATTGCATCACGAAGTAATGTGGTACCACACTGGAACAGTCCATTAAACCTGGTTTCGATCAATATTTTAGAGGATAACGTAAGTTAGGCCTAGGTTAGGCCTGGGATTTTCCCTCAGACACATACTTTCGCATTCTTCACATACTTGTTGAACGGATCCTGGGTTCTTTCTGGTTTGGATCACGTAGTAATGCGGTACCACACCGAAAAAGTCCATTAAACCTGGTTTCGATGAATATTTTAGAGAATAATTCATGTTAGGTCTACGTCAGGTCTCGTATTTGCTGTCATCAGGCTCGTTCTTTCGCATATTTCTCATACTTGTTGAACAGATCCCTGGCTATTTCTGGTTTGGATCACGTAGTAATGTGGTACCACACTGAAACAGTCAATTAAACCTGGTTTCGATCAATATTTTAGAGGATAACGCATGTTATGTCTCGGTTGGGCGTGGGATTTGCCCTCCTCAGGGTCATATTTTCGCATTTTTCACATACTTGTTGAACAGATCCCTGGCTATTTCTGATTTGGATTACGTAGTAATGTGGTACTACACTGAAACAGTCAATTAAACCTGGTTTCGATCAATATTTTAGAGGATAACGCATGTTATGTCTAGGTTGGGCTTGGGATTTGCCCTCATCAGACACATATTTTCGCGTTCTACACATAACTGTTAAGCAGATCCTGGGTATTTTTCTGGTTTGGATCAGGTGGTAATGTGGTACCACACTGAAACAGTCTATTAAACCAGGGGTCGATCAATATTTTAGAGGATAACGCATGTTATATCTAGGTTGGGCCTGGGATTTGCCCTCACCAGACACATACTTTCGGATTCTCCACATACTTGTTAAACAGATCCTGGGCATTTTCTGGATTGGATCACGTAGTAATGTGGTGCCACACTGAAACAGTAAATTAATCCTGGTTTCGATCAATATTTTAGAGGATACGCAAGTTAGGTCTGGGATAGGTCTGGGATTTGCCCTCGTCAGGCTCATACTTTCGCATTCTCCAAATACATGTTGACGAGATCCTGGGTTTTTTCTGGTTTGGATCGCGTAGTAGTGTGGTACCACACTGAAACATTCAATTAAATCTGGTTTCGATCAATATTTTTGAGGATAACGCATGTTAGGTCTGGGTTAGGTCTAGGATTTGCCCTCAGCAGGCTCATACTTTCGCATTTTTCACATACTTGTTGAACAGATCCTGGGTTTTTCTGGTATGGATCACGTAGTAATGTGGTACCCCACTGAAACAGTCCATTAAACCTGGTTTCGATCAATATTTTAGAGGATAACGCAAGTTAGGTCTGGGATAGGTCCGGGATTTGCACTCATCAGGTTAATATTTTCGTTTTTTTCACATATTTGTTGAACAGATCCCTGGCTATTTCTGGTTTGGATCACGTAGTAATGTGGTACCACACTGAAACAGTCAATTAAATCTGGTTTCGATCAATATTTTTGAGGATAACGCATGTTAGGTCTGGGATAGGTCTGGGATTTGCCCTCGTCAGGCTCATACTTTCGCATTCTCCAAATACATGTTGACGAGATCCTGGGTTTTTTCTGGTTTGGATCGCGTAGTAGTGTGGTACCACACTGAAACATACAATTAAATCTGGTTTCGATCAATATTTTAGAGGGTAACGCATGTTATGTCTCGGATAGGTCTGGGATTTGCCCTCGTCAGACACATACTTTCGCATTCTTCACATACTTGTTGAACAGATCCTGGGTTTTTTCTGGTTTGGATCACGTAGTAATGTGGTACCACACTGAAACAGTCCATTAAACCTGGTTTCGATCAATATTTTAGAGGATAACGCATGTTATGTCTGGGATAGGTCTGGGATTTGCCCTCGTCAGGCTCATACTTTCGCATTCTCCACATACTTGTTGACGAGATCCTGGGTTTTTTCTGGTTTGGATCACGTAGTAATGTGGTACCACACAGAAACAGTCCTTTAAACCTGGTTTCGATCAATATTTTAGAGGATATCGCAAATTAGGTCTAGGTTAGGCCTGGGATTTTCCCTCATGAGACACATACTTTCGCATTCTTCACATACTTGTTGAACAGATCCTGGGTTTTTTCTGGTTTGGATCACGTAGTAATGTGGTACCACACTGAAACAGTCCATTAAACCTGGTTTCGATCAATATTTTAGAGGGTAACGCATGTTATGTCTCGGATAGGTCTGGGATTTGCCCTCGTCAGACACATACTTTCGCATTCTTCACATACTTGTTGAACAGATCCTGGGTTTTTTCTGGTTTGGATCACGTAGTAATGTGGTACCACACTGATACAGTCCATTAAACCTGGTTTCGATCAATATTTTAGAGGATAACGCATGTTATGTCTGGGATAGGTCTGGGATTTGCCCTCGTCAGGCTCATACTTTCGCATTCTCCACATACTTGTTGACGAGATCCTGGGTTTTTTCTGGTTTGGATCGCGTAGTAATGTGGTACCACACTGAAACATTCAATTAAATCTGGTCTTGATAAATATTTTAGAGGATAACGCATGTTAGGTCTGGGTTAGGTCTAGGATTTGTCCTCAGCAGGCTCATACTTTCGCATACTTCTCATACTTGATGGCCAGATCCTGGGCTTTTACTGGTTTGGATCACGTAGTAATGTGGTACCACACTGAAACAGTCGATTAAACCTGGTTTCGATCAATATTTTAGACGATATCGCATGTTAGGTCTGGGATAGTTCTGGGATTTGCCATCATCAGGGTCATACTTTCGCATTTTTCGCATACTCGTTGGCCTGATCCTGGGCTTTCACTGGTCTGGATCACGTAGCAATCTGGTACCACACTGAAACAGTCGATTAAACCTGGTTTCGATCAATATTTTAGATGATATCGCATGTTAGGTCTGGGATAGGATTGGGATTTGCCCTCATCAGGGTCATACTTTCGCATATTCCTCATACTTCTTGGGCAGATCCTTGGATTTTTCTGGATTGGATCACGTAGTATTGTGGTACCACAGAGAAACAGTTAATTGAACCTGGATACGACCAATATTTTAGAGGATACACCATGTTAGGTCTAAGTTAGGCCTGGGATTTGCCCTCATGAGTCTCATATTTTCGCATATTTCTCATACTTGTTGAACAGAACCCTGGGCTTTCACTGGTCTGGATCACGCAGCAGTCTGGTACCACACTGAAACAGTCGATTAAACATGGTTTCGATCAATATTTTAGATGATATCGCATGTTAGGTCTGGGATAGGTCTGGGATTTGCCCTCATCAGGGTCATGCTTTCGCATATTTCTCCTACTTGTTGGGCAGATCCTTGGATTTTTCTGGATTGGATCACGTAGTAATGTGGTACCACAGAGAAACAGTTAATTAAACCTGGATACGACCAATGTTTTAGAGGATACACCATGTTAGGTCTAGGTCAGGCCTGGGATTTGCCCTCATCTGGCTCATACTTTCGCATATTTCTCATACTTGTTAGCCAGATCCTGGGCTTTTTCTGGTTTGGATCACGTAGTAATGTGGTACCACTCTGAAACAGTCGATTAAACCTGGTTTGGATCAACATTTTAGACGATATCGCATGTTAGGTCTAGGTTAGGCCTGGGATTTGCCCTCATCAGGCTCAAACTTTCGCATATTTCTCATACCTGTTGAACAGATCCTGGGATTTTTCTGGTTTGGATCACGTAGTAATGTGGTACCACTCTGAAACAGTCGATTAAACCTGGTTTCGATCAATATTTTAGACGATAACGCATGTTAGGTCTGGGTTAGGTCTAGTATTTGCCCTCATCAGACTCATACTTTCGTATATTTCTCATACTTGTTGTCCAGATCCTTGGATTTTTCTGGATTGGATCACGTAGTAATGTGGTACCACACTGAAATAGTCGATTAATCCCGGTCTCGATCAATATTTTACAGGATAACGCAATTTAGGTCCGGGATAGGTGTGGGATCTGCCCTCATCAGGCTCATACCTTCGCATTTCTCACATACTTGTTGGCCAGATCCAGGGCTTTCACTGGTCTGGATCACGTAGTAATGTGGTACCATACTGAAACAGACGATTAAACCTGGTTTCGATCAATAACTTTGAGGATAACGCATGTTATGTCTGGGTTAGGTCTAGGATTTGCCCTCATCATGGTCATATTTTCGCATTTTTCACATACTTGTTGAACAGATCCCTGGCTATTTCTGGGGTGGATCACGTAATAATGTGGAACCACTCTGAAACAGTCCATTAAACCTTGTTGCGATCAATATTTTAGAGGATAAGGCATGTTAGGTCTGGGTTAGGCCTGGGATTTGTCCTCAGCAGGCTCATACTTTCGCATACTTCTCATACTTGATGGCCAGATCCTGGGCTTTTTCTGGATTGGATCACGTAGTAATGTGGTACCACACAGAAACAGTCCTTTAAACCTGGTTTCGATCAATATTTTGGAGGATATCGCAAATTAGGTCTAGGTTAGGCCTGGGATTTTCCCTCATCAGACACATACTTTCGCATTCTTCACATACTTGTTGAACGGATCCTGTTTGTAGTACTGTGGTACCACACCGAAAAAGTCCATTAAACCTGGTTTCGATGAATATTTTAGAGAATAATTCATGTTAGGTCTAGGTTAGGTCTGGGATTTGCTCTTATCAGGCTCGTACTTTCGCATATTTCTCATACTTGTTGAACAGATCCCTGGCTATTTCTGAGTTGGATTACGTAGTAATGTAGTACTACACTGAAACAGTCAATTAAACCTGGTTTCGATCAATATTTTTGAGGATAAAGCATGTTAGGTCCTGGTTAGGCCTGGGATTTTCCCTCATCAGACACATACTTTCGCATTCTCCACATACTTGTTGAACGGATCCTGGGTTTTTTCTGGTTTGGATCACGTAGTAATGTGGTACCACACTGAAACAGTCCATTAAACCTGGTTTCGATCAATATTTTAGAGGATAACACAAGTTATGTCTGGGATAGGTTCGGGATTTGCCCTCGTCAGGCTCATACTTTCGCATTCTCCACATACTTGCTGACCAGATCCTGGGTTTTTTCTGGTTTGGAACACGTAATAATGTGGTACCACACTGATACAGTCCATTAAACCTGGTTTCGATCAATATTTTAGAGGATAACGCATGTTATGTCTGGGATAGGTCTGGGATTTGCTCTTATCAGGCTCGTACTTTCGCATATTTCTCATACTTGTTGAACAGATCCCTGGCTATTTCTGAGTTGGATTACGTAGTAATGTAGTACTACACTGAAACAGTCGATTAAACCTGGTTTCGATCAATATTTTAGACGATATCGCATGTTAGGTCTGGGATAGTTCTGGGATTTGCCATCATCAGGGTCATACTTTCGCATTTTTCGCATACTCGTTGGCCTGATCCTGGGCTTTCACTGGTCTGGATCACGCAGCAATCTGGTACCACACTGAAACAGTCGATTAAACCTGGTTTCGATCAATATTTTAGATGATATCGCATGTTAGGTCTAGGTTGGGCTTGGGATTTGCCCTCATCAGTCACATATTTTCGCGTTCTACACATAACTGTTAAACAGATCCTGGGTATTTTTCTGGTTTGGATCAGGTGGTAATGTGGTACCACACTGAAACAGTCTATTAAACCAGGTTTCGATCAATATTTTTGAGGATAAAGCATGTTAGGTCCTGGTTAGGCCTGGGATTTTCCCTCATCAGACACATACTTTCGCATTCTCCACATACTTGTTGAACGGATCCTGGGTTTTTTCTGGTTTGGATCACGTAGTAATGTGGTACCACACTGAAACAGTCCATTAAACCTGGTTTCGATCAATATTTTAGAGGATAACACAAGTTATGTCTGGGATAGGTTCGGGATTTGCCCCCGTCAGGCTCATACTTTCGCATTCTCCACATACTTGCTGACCAGATCCTGGGTTTTTTCTGGTTTGGAACACGTAATAATGTGGTACCACACTGAAAAAGTCCATTAAACCTGGATTCGATGAATATTTTAGAGAATGACTCATGTTAGATCTAGGTCAGGTCTGGGATTTGCTCTCATCAGTCTCGTACTTTCGCATATTTCTCATACTTGATGGCCAGATTCTGGGCTTTTTCTGGTTTGGATCCCGTAGTAATGTGGTACCACACTGAAACAGTCCATTAAACCTGGTTTCGATCAATATATTAGAGGATAACGCAAGTTATGTCTGGGATAGGTTCGGGATTTGCCCTCGTCAGGCTAATACTTTCGCATTCTCCACATAATTGTTGACCAGATCCTGGGTTTTTTCTGGTTTGGAACACGTAATAATGTGGTACCACACTGAAGAAGTCCATTAAACCTGGATTCGATGAATATTTTAGAGAATGACTCATATTAGATCTAGGTCAGGTCTGGGATTTGCTCTCATCAGTCTCGTACTTTCGCATATTTCTCATACTTGATGGCCAGATTCTGGGTTTTTTCTTGTTTGGATCACGTAGTAATGTGGTACCACACTGAAACAGTCCATTAAACCTGGTTTCGATCAATATTTTAGAGGATAACGCATGTTATGTCTAGTTTAGGCCGGGGATTTGCCGTCATCAGACACATATTTTCGCGTTCTACACATACCTGTTAAACAGATCCTGGGTATTTTTCTGGTTTGGATCAGGTAGTAATGTGGTACCACACCGAAACAGTCGATTAAACCTGGTTACGATCAATATTTTAGAGGATAAGGCATGTTAGGTCTGGGTTAGGTCTGGGATTTGCCCTCAGCAGGCTCATACTTTCGCATATTTCTCATACTTGATGGCCAGATCCTGGGCTTTCTCTGGATTGCATCACGAAGTAATGTGGTACCACACTGGAACAGTCCATTAAACCTGGTTTCGATCAATATTTTAGAGGATAACGCAAGTTAGGCCTAGGTTAGGCCTGGGATTTTCCCTCAGACACATACTTTCGCATTCTTCACATACTTGTTGAACGGATCCTGGGTTCTTTCTGGTTTGGATCACGTAGTAATGCGGTACCACACCGAAAAAGTCCATTAAACCTGGTTTCGATGAATATTTTAGAGAATAATTCATGTTAGGTCTACGTCAGGTCTGGGATTTGCTGTCATCAGGCTCGTTCTTTCGCATATTTCTCATACTTGTTGAACAGATCCCTGGCTATTTCTGGTTTGGATCACGTAGTAATGTGGTACCACACTGAAACAGTCAATTAAACCTGGTTTCGATCAATATTTTAGAGGATAACGCATGTTATGTCTCGGTTGGGCGTGGGATTTGCCCTCCTCAGGGTCATATTTTCGCATTTTTCACATACTTGTTGAACAGATCCCTGGCTATTTCTGATTTGGATTACGTAGTAATGTGGTACTACACTGAAACAGTCAATTAAACCTGGTTTCGATCAATATTTTAGAGGATAACGCATGTTATGTCTAGGTTGGGCTTGGGATTTGCCCTCATCAGACACATATTTTCGCGTTCTACACATAACTGTTAAGCAGATCCTGGGTATTTTTCTGGTTTGGATCAGGTGGTAATGTGGTCCCACACTGAAACAGTCCATTAAACCTGGTTTCGATCAATATTTTAGAGGGTAACGCATGTTATGTCTCGGATAGGTCTGGGATTTGCCCTCGTCAGACACATACTTTCGCATTCTTCACATACTTGTTGAACAGATCCTGGGTTTTTTCTGGTTTGGATCACGTAGTAATGTGGTACCACACTGATACAGTCCATTAAACCTGGTTTCGATCAATATTTTAGAGGATAACGCATGTTATGTCTGGGATAGGTCTGGGATTTGCCCTCGTCAGGCTCATACTTTCGCATTCTCCACATACTTGTTGACGAGATCCTGGGTTTTTTCTGGTTTGGATCGCGTAGTAATGTGGTACCACACTGAAACATTCAATTAAATCTGGTCTTGATAAATATTTTAGAGGATAACGCATGTTAGGTCTGGGTTAGGTCTAGGATTTGTCCTCAGCAGGCTCATACTTTCGCATACTTCTCATACTTGATGGCCAGATCCTGGGCTTTTACTGGTTTGGATCACGTAGTAATGTGGTACCACACTGAAACAGTCGATTAAACCTGGTTTCGATCAATATTTTAGACGATATCGCATGTTAGGTCTGGGATAGTTCTGGGATTTGCCATCATCAGGGTCATACTTTCGCATTTTTCGCATACTCGTTGGCCTGATCCTGGGCTTTCACTGGTCTGGATCACGTAGCAATCAGGTACCACACTGAAACAGTCGATTAAACCTGGTTTCGATCAATATTTTAGATGATATCGCATGTTAGGTCTGGGATAGGATTGGGATTTGCCCTCATCAGGGTCATACTTTCGCATATTCCTCATACTTCTTGGGCAGATCCTTGGATTTTTCTGGATTGGATCACGTAGTAATGTGGTACCACAGAGAAACAGTTAATTGAACCTGGATACGACCAATATTTTAGAGGATACACCATGTTAGGTCTAGGTTAGGCCTGGGATTTGCCCTCATGAGTCTCATATTTTCGCATATTTCTCATACTTGTTGAACAGAACCCTGGGCTTTCACTGGTCTGGATCACGCAGCAGTCTGGTACCACACTGAAACAGTCGATTAAACATGGTTTCGATCAATATTTTAGATGATATCGCATGTTAGGTCTGGGATAGGTCTGGGATTTGCCCTCATCAGGGTCATGCTTTCGCATATTTCTCCTACTTGTTGGGCAGATCCTTGGATTTTTCTGGATTGGATCACGTAGTAATGTGGTACCACAGAGAAACAGTTAATTAAACCTGGATACGACCAATGTTTTAGAGGATACACCATGTTAGGTCTAGGTTAGGCCTGGGATTTGCCCTCATCTGGCTCATACTTTCGCATATTTCTCATACTTGTTAGCCAGATCCTGGGCTTTTTCTGGTTTGGATCACGTAGTAATGTGGTACCACTCTGAAACAGTCGATTAAACCTGGTTTCGATCAATATTTTAGACGATAACGCATGTTAGGTCTGGGTTAGGTCTAGTATTTGCCCTCATCAGACTCATACTTTCGTATATTTCTCATACTTGTTGTCCAGATCCTTGGATTTTTCTGGATTGGATCACGTAGTAATGTGGTACCACACTGAAATAGTCGATTAATCCCGGTCTCGATCAATATTTTACAGGATAACGCAATTTAGGTCCGGGATAGGTGTGGGATCTGCCCTCATCAGGCTCATACCTTCGCATTTCTCACATACTTGTTGGCCAGATCCAGGGCTTTCACTGGTCTGGATCACGTAGTAATGTGGTACCACACTGAAACAGACGATTAAACCTGGTTTCGATCAATATCTTTGAGGGTAACGCATGTTATGTCTGGGTTAGGTCTAGGATTTGCCCTCATCATGGTCATATTTTCGCATTTTTCACATACTTGTTGAACAGATCCCTGGCTATTTCTGGGGTGGATCACGTAATAATGTGGAACCACTCTGAAACAGTCCATTAAACCTTGTTACGATCAATATTTTAGAGGATAAGGCATGTTAGGTCTGGGTTAGGCCTGGGATTTGTCCTCAGCAGGCTCATACTTTCGCATACTTCTCATACTTGATGGCCAGATCCTGGGCTTTTTCTGGATTGGATCACGTAGTAATGTGGTACCACACAGAAACAGTCCTTTAAACCTGGTTTCGATCAATATTTTAGAGGATATCGCAAATTAGGTCTAGGTTAGGCCTGGGATTTTCCCTCATCAGACACATACTTTCGCATTCTTCACATACTTGTTGAACGGATCCTGTGTGTAGTACTGTGGTACCACACCGAAAAAGTCCATTAAACCTGGTTTCGATGAATATTTTAGAGAATAATTCATGTTAGGTCTAGGTTAGGTCTGGGATTTGCTCTTATCAGGCTCGTACTTTCGCATATTTCTCATACTTGTTGAACAGATCCCTGGCTATTTCTGAGTTGGATTACGTAGTAATGTAGTACTACACTGAAACAGTCAATTAAACCTGGTTTCGATCAATATTTTAGAGGATAACGCATGTTATGTCTAGGTTGGGCTTGGGATTTGCCCTCATCAGTCACATATTTTCGCGTTCTACACATAACTGTTAAACAGATCCTGGGTATTTTTCTGGTTTGGATCAGGTGGTAATGTGGTACCACACTGAAACAGTCTATTAAACCAGGTTTCGATCAATATTTTTGAGGATAAAGCATGTTAGGTCCTGGTTAGGCCTGGGATTTTCCCTCATCAGACACATACTTTCGCATTCTCCACATACTTGTTGAACGGATCCTGGGTTTTTTCTGGTTTGGAACACGTAATAATGTGGTACCACACTGAAAAAGTCCATTAAACCTGGATTCGATGAATATTTTAGAGAATGACTCATGTTAGATCTAGGTCAGGTCTGGGATTTGCTCTCATCAGTCTCGTACTTTCGCATATTTCTCATACTTGATGGCCAGATTCTGGGCTTTTACTGGTTTGGATCACGTAGTAATGTGGTACCACACTGAAACAGACGATTAAACCTGGTTTCGATCAATATCTTTGAGGATAACGCATGTTATGTCTGGGTTAGGTCTAGGATTTGCCCTCATCATGGTCATATTTTCGCATTTTTCACATACTTGTTGAACAGATCCCTGGCTATTTCTGGGGTGGATCACGTAATAATGTGGAACCACTCTGAAACAGTCCATTAAACCTGGTTTCGATCAATATTTTAGAGGATAACACAAGTTATGTCTGGGATAGGTTCGGGATTTGCCCTCGTCAGGCTCATACTTTCGCATTCTCCACATACTTGCTGACCAGATCCTGGGTTTTTTCTGGTTTGGAACACGTAATAATGTGGTACCACACTGAAAAAGTCCATTAAACCTGGATTCGATGAATATTTTAGAGAATGACTCATGTTAGATCTAGGTCAGGTCTGGGATTTGCTCTCATCAGTCTCGTACTTTCGCATATTTCTCATACTTGATGGCCAGATTCTGGGCTTTTTCTGGTTTGGATCACGTAGTAATGTGGTACCACCCTGAAACAGTCCATTAAACCTGGTTTCGATCAATATTTTAGAGGATAACGCATGTTATGTCTAGTTTAGGCCGGGGATTTGCCGTCATCAGACACATATTTTCGCGTTCTACACATACCTGTTAAACAGATCCTGGGTATTTTTCTGGTTTGGATCAGGTAGTAATGTGGTACCACACCGAAACAGTCGATTAAACCTGGTTTCGGTCAATATATTTGAGAATAACGTATGTTAGGTCTGGGATAGGACTGGGATTTGCCCTCATCAGGGTCATATTTTCGCATTTTTCACATACTTGTTGAACAGATCCCTGGCTATTTCTGGTTTGGATCACGTAATAATGTGGTACCACTCTGAAACAGTCCATTAAACCTGGTTTCGATCAATATTTTAGAGGATAAGGCATGTTAGGTCTGGGTTAGGTCTGGGATTTGCCCTCAGCAGGCTCATACTTTCGCATATTTCACATACTTGATGGCCAGATCCTGGGCTTTCTCTGGATTGCATCACGTAGAAGTGTGGTACCACACTGAAACAGTCCATTAAACCTGGTTTCGATCAATATTTTAGAGGATAACACAAGTTATGTCTGGGATAGGTTCGGGATTTGCCCTCGTCAGGCTCATACTTTCGCATTCTCCACATACTTGATGGCCAGATTCTGGGTTTTTTCTTGTTTGGATCACGTAGTAATGTGGTACCACACTGAAACAGTCCATTAAACCTGGTTTCGATCAATATTTTAGAGGATAACGCATGTTATGTCTAGTTTAGGCCGGGGATTTGCCGTCATCAGACACATATTTTCGCGTTCTACACATACCTGTTAAACAGATCCTGGGTATTTTTCTGGTTTGGATCAGGTAGTAATGTGGTACCACACCGAAACAGTCGATTAAACCTGGTTTCGGTCAATATCTTTGAGGATAACGCATGTTATGTCTGGGTTAGGTCTAGGATTTGCCCTCAGCAGGCTCATACTTTCGCATTTTTCACATACTTGTTGAACAGATCCTGGGTTTTTCTGGTTTGGATCACGTAGTAATGTGGTACCACACTGAAACAGTCCATTAAACCTGGTTTCCATCAATATTTTAGAGGACAACGCAAGTTAGGTCTGGGATAGGACTGGGATTTGCCCTCATCATGGTCATATAGTCGCATTTTGCACATACTTGTTGAACAGATCCCTGGCTATTTCTGGTTTGGATCACGTAATAATGTGGTACCACTCTGAAACAGTCCATTAAACCTGGTTACGATCAATATTTTAGAGGATAAGGCATGTTAGGTCTGGGTTAGGTCTGGGATTTGCCCTCAGCAGGCTCATACTTTCGCATATTTCTCATACTTGATGGCCAGATCCTGGGCTTTCTCTTGATTGCATCACGAAGTAATGTGGTACCACACTGGAACAGTCCATTAAACCTGGTTTCGATCAATATTTTAGAGGATAACGCATGTTATGTCTCGGTTGGGCGTGGGATTTGCCCTCCTCAGGGTCATATTTTCGCATTTTTCACATACTTGTTGAACAGATCCCTGGCTATTTCTGATTTGGATTACGTAGTAATGTGGTACTACACTGAAACAGTCAATTAAACCTGGTTTCGATCAATATTTTAGAGGATAACGCATGTTATGTCTAGGTTGGGCTTGGGATTTGCCCTCATCAGACACATATTTTCGCGTTCTACACATAACTGTTAAGCAGATCCTGGGTATTTTTCTGGTTTGGATCAGGTGGTAATGTGGTACCACACTGAAACAGTCCATTAAACCTGGTTTCGATCAATATTTTAGAGGGTAACGCATGTTATGTCTCGGATAGGTCTGGGATTTGCCCTCGTCAGACACATACTTTCGCATTCTTCACATACTTGTTGAACAGATCCTGGGTTTTTTCTGGTTTGGATCACGTAGTAATGTGGTACCACACTGATACAGTCCATTAAACCTGGTTTCGATCAATATTTTAGAGGATAACGCATGTTATGTCTGGGATAGGTCTGGGATTTGCCCTCGTCAGGCTCATACTTTCGCATTCTCCACATACTTGTTGACGAGATCCTGGGTTTTTTCTGGTTTGGATCGCGTAGTAATGTGGTACCACACTGAAACATTCAATTAAATCTGGTCTTGATAAATATTTTAGAGGATAACGCATGTTAGGTCTGGGTTAGGTCTAGGATTTGTCCTCAGCAGGCTCATACTTTCGCATACTTCTCATACTTGATGGCCAGATCCTGGGCTTTTACTGGTTTGGATCACGTAGTAATGTGGTACCACACTGAAACAGTCGATTAAACCTGGTTTCGATCAATATTTTAGACGATATCGCATGTTAGGTCTGGGATAGTTCTGGGATTTGCCATCATCAGGGTCATACTTTCGCATTTTTCGCATACTCGTTGGCCTGATCCTGGGCTTTCACTGGTCTGGATCACGTAGCAATCAGGTACCACACTGAAACAGTCGATTAAACCTGGTTTCGATCAATATTTTAGATGATATCGCATGTTAGGTCTGGGATAGGATTGGGATTTGCCCTCATCAGGGTCATACTTTCGCATATTCCTCATACTTCTTGGGCAGATCCTTGGATTTTTCTGGATTGGATCACGTAGTAATGTGGTACCACAGAGAAACAGTTAATTGAACCTGGATACGACCAATATTTTAGAGGATACACCATGTTAGGTCTAGGTTAGGCCTGGGATTTGCCCTCATGAGTCTCATATTTTCGCATATTTCTCATACTTGTTGAACAGAACCCTGGGCATTCACTGGTCTGGATCACGCAGCAGTCTGGTACCACACTGAAACAGTCGATTAAACATGGTTTCGATCAATATTTTAGATGATATCGCATGTTAGGTCTGGGATAGGTCTGGGATTTGCCCTCATCAGGGTCATGCTTTCGCATATTTCTCCTACTTGTTGGGCAGATCCTTGGATTTTTCTGGATTGGATCACGTAGTAATGTGGTACCACAGAGAAACAGTTAATTAAACCTGGATACGACCAATGTTTTAGAGGATACACCATGTTAGGTCTAGGTTAGGCCTGGGATTTGCCCTCATCTGGCTCATACTTTCGCATATTTCTCATACTTGTTAGCCAGATCCTGGGCTTTTTCTGGTTTGGATCACGTAGTAATGTGGTACCACTCTGAAACAGTCGATTAAACCTGGTTTCGATCAATATTTTAGACGATAACGCATGTTAGGTCTGGGTTAGGTCTAGTATTTGCCCTCATCAGACTCATACTTTCGTATATTTCTCATACTTGTTGTCCAGATCCTTGGATTTTTCTGGATTGGATCACGTAGTAATGTGGTACCACACTGAAATAGTCGATTAATCCCGGTCTCGATCAATATTTTACAGGATAACGCAATTTAGGTCCGGGATAGGTGTGGGATCTGCCCTCATCAGGCTCATACCTTCGCATTTCTCACATACTTGTTGGCCAGATCCAGGGCTTTCACTGGTCTGGATCACGTAGTAATGTGGTACCACACTGAAACAGACGATTAAACCTGGTTTCGATCAATATCTTTGAGGATAACGCATGTTATGTCTGGGTTAGGTCTAGGATTTGCCCTCATCATGGTCATATTTTCGCATTTTTCACATACTTGTTGAACAGATCCCTGGCTATTTCTGGGGTGGATCACGTAATAATGTGGAACCACTCTGAAACAGTCCATTAAACCTTGTTACGATCAATATTTTAGAGGATAAGGCATGTTAGGTCTGGGTTAGGCCTGGGATTTGTCCTCAGCAGGCTCATACTTTCGCATACTTCTCATACTTGATGGCCAGAACCTGGGCTTTTTCTGGATTGGATCACGTAGTAATGTGGTACCACACAGAAACAGTCCTTTAAACCTGGTTTCGATCAATATTTTAGAGGATATCGCAAATTAGGTCTAGGTTAGGCCTGGGATTTTCCCTCATCAGACACATACTTTCGCATTCTTCACATACTTGTTGAACGGATCCTGTGTGTAGTACTGTGGTACCACACCGAAAAAGTCCATTAAACCTGGTTTCGATGAATATTTTAGAGAATAATTCATGTTAGGTCTAGGTTAGGTCTGGGATTTGCTCTTATCAGGCTCGTACTTTCGCATATTTCTCATACTTGTTGAACAGATCCCTGGCTATTTCTGAGTTGGATTACGTAGTAATGTAGTACTACACTGAAACAGTCAATTAAACCTGGTTTCGATCAATATTTTAGAGGATAACGCATGTTATGTCTAGGTTGGGCTTGGGATTTGCCCTCATCAGTCACATATTTTCGCGTTCTACACATAACTGTTAAACAGATCCTGGGTATTTTTCTGGTTTGGATCAGGTGGTAATGTGGTACCACACTGAAACAGTCTATTAAACCAGGTTTCGATCAATATTTTTGAGGATAAAGCATGTTAGGTCCTGGTTAGGCCTGGGATTTTCCCTCATCAGACACATACTTTCGCATTCTCCACATACTTGTTGAACGGATCCTGGGTTTTTTCTGGTTTGGAACACGTAATAATGTGGTACCACACTGAAAAAGTCCATTAAACCTGGATTCGATGAATATTTTAGAGAATGACTCATGTTAGATCTAGGTCAGGTCTGGGATTTGCTCTCATCAGTCTCGTACTTTCGCATATTTCTCATAC